>NC_051157.2:206275360-206326679 GCF_013339745.2 Dermacentor silvarum | reverse complement strand
AGAATACTTTAGAAATCTGTTGGTCATAAAATGAAAATTGCAACCGGCTTTGAAAATGAATACCTTCAACCCTTAATGCCAAGATTAGCGTGATGTGAGACGCGTCTTGAAGCAGATATTCCGCGCGTGAAATTGAAGAAGCAATTGATGAATTAACTGTAGGGAAATCTCCAGGTCCGGATGGTTTAAGCAGTTCT
Source organism: Dermacentor silvarum (assembly GCF_013339745.2). Lineage (NCBI taxonomy): Eukaryota > Metazoa > Arthropoda > Arachnida > Ixodida > Ixodidae > Dermacentor > Dermacentor silvarum. The sequence goes on along the minus strand of NC_051157.2, from coordinate 206,326,482 downwards.
TTTTACAAGCTTTTCAAGACGATCTGGCAAAAGCCTGCATTGTGTAATAACCGAAGCATATAAAGAAAATGTAGTGCCCCCATCTTCAAGTGCTCTCACATTGTATTAATCCCAAAAACAGATGACCCGGTCAAGCTCTTATCGGTCACGTCCTATCGACCGATAAAGCTTAAGCAACGTTGATTACAAAATATATATGAAAGTACGAGCAAAAAGATTACAAACCGTGATCACAGCTTTGGTAGGACCTCACCAAATTTGTGGAATCAGAGGACGCTCGATATTTACCAACATTTATGTTACCAGAAGTATTCTTGAATACTGCGACGATTTTTCAGAAACGGGTGGCTATGTTACAACTTGACCTAGAAAAAGCTTTCGATCGCGTATCCCATGAAATTCTATTTAGTCTTTGGAGTATATTAATGTTGCGTCTGTGATTACTACTGGTGTGCAAATGTGTTACCACTCACAGTTCAGCTAGCATAATTGTGAAAAAAACTGTTAGCGAAAGCTCAGCGTTCAGTGTAGTATCAGGCAAGGGTGCCCATTATCATCATTATTGTTCGCAATTTTTCTCGAACCTTTCTGCCTAAAGATTCTCAACAATGATAAAATATACGGCTTCAGATTGCTCACAAGCGAAGTGAAAGTACTGTGTTATGCTGACGACATAGCAGTCTTCTGTGACGACAAGGAAAGCGTTAAGGAAAGCGTTAAAAAAGCAGAGTTATTTTGCTCGCTCACGGGCAGTGTAATCAATTGGGAAAAATGTTTGGGCTTCTGGCACGGACCGTGGGTCAACACTCCAGATTACTTCGCTAACATGAAATGGACTGTGACACCAGTCAAATATCTCGGAGTGCCTCTAGAACACTACCACGATACCACCCAATACTGGAACGAAGAAACCAAACGTGTTAAAGAACAAACTGATAAATGGGGTGGGCGCGATTTCTCCGTTTCCGCGCGCGCTACAGTTTGCAACGTGTTTTTAGTCGCAAAAGTGTGGTATGTTCTTCAAGTGCTATGTATGTCTCGTGCCAACGTGCAAAAGTTACACAGAGTCTTCGCAGTGTTCGTCTGTGTCGTGTGGACATGGGAAAGAACAAGTAGAACAAATTTATTTCGATCAGTCCGTAGCGGAGGACTAAGTTTAGTGCATTTATTTCTCAAGCAAGTTGTATCAAGGTTTATTTTTTTTGCGCGACCAAAAGAACGGATTTCTGCGAACAATTTTGCAATTACGATTGAGTGACGTAATTCCTGAATTTATTGTATCGTGTACCAGAAAAGAAAGATGTGTTCGCGGCTTTCTTCGTGAGGTTGTTATGTCGTTTAGAATGCTAAAAGTTAGATTTCAATGGCGTATCTAAGTAATGTGTCAAAAAAGCGTTTATACAAAGATGTTATTGACATTATGTTACCAGTGCCTCTATATCGTGCCATGTACTGTGTGGGCTCCGAACGTGACGTGTTGAAACGTGTTAAAAGAATGACAGTCCGATCCTCAGTTAAAACGTTTTTCTCTCAGCTTCACACCAACACTCTTCCAGTAAAACCATGGTTGAAAGAGAAAGGACTGTTTGTACCATGGTCAGTTAGCTGTCTCATCTGCTCAAAGCCTGAGACAATCGAACACATTTTCTTAGATTGCTGGGATGCAATATTCCACTGGGATGTCTTGCAGAGGACACTGAAAAAAGAACTCCCTATATCACCCTACGGTATCCGCTTTCTCCCGGTTGAAAATGAAAATGGCGTGCCCTATGACATGATCATGACTCTGAGCCTACACAGCATTTGGAAAACACGAATGGCCATACGAAATGCTGATGTGGACGCCAAACTAGCCAGACAGTATTTTATTGAAAGTGTCTCTCAAATAAGAGATGTGTATAAATTGCAGGTTGAGCCACCAGACTGGTTACCTGTGTTAGATACACTGGTAACCTTAAAGCGTTTTTAATACATGCACTAACACAAGGACACGTAATGCTCATTATAACACTGTTTTTTCTCTCCAAAGTAAGGTGAATGTTTTGTATCTGTGACAGACCGGCAATAAAGAAAAGAAAAAAAAAAGTTGCCGAGCGGTCTAAGGCGCTGGTTTTAGGCACCAGTCTCCTCGGAGGCGTGGGTTCGAATCCCACCGCTGCTATATTGTGTTGCTTTTTTTACGTGCGTTCTTCGGCAAAAAGCGCACGCGACCGTCACTCGGCAGGAGAACAGTGGTAGCGTGGCCGAGCGGTCTAAGGCGCTGGTTTTAGGCACCAGTCTCCTCGGAGGCGTGGGTTCGAATCCCACCGCTGCCATATTGTGTTGCTTTTTTTTACGTGCGTTCTTCGGCAAAAAGCGCACGCGACCGTCACTCGGCAGGAGAACGGTGGTAGCGTGGCCGAGCGGTCTAAGGCGCTGGTTTTAGGCACCAGTCTCCTCGGAGGCGTGGGTTCGAATCCCACCGCTGCCATATTGTGTCACTTTTTTTACGTGCGTTCTTCGGCAAAAGGCGCACGCGACCGTCACTCGGCAGGAGAACGGTGGTAGCGTGGCCGAGCGGTCTAAGGCGCTGCTTTTAGGCACCAGTCTCCTCGGAGGCGTGGGTTCGAATCCCACCGCTGCTATATTGTGTTGCTTTTTTTACGTGCGTTCTTCGGCAAAAGCGCACGCGACCGTCACTCGGCAGGAGAACGGTGGTAGCGTGGCCGAGCGGTCTAAGGCGCTGGTTTAGGCACCAGTCTCCTCGGAGGCGTGGGTTCGAATCCCACCGCTGCCATATTGTGTTGCTTTTTTTTACGTGCGTTCTTCGGCAAAAAGCGCACGCGACCGTCACTCGGCAGGAGAACGGTGGTAGCGTGGCCGAGCGGTCTAAGGCGCTGGTTTTAGGCACCAGTCTCCTCGGAGGCGTGGGTTCGAATCCCACCGCTGCCATATTGTGTCACTTTTTTTACGTGCGTTCTTCGGCAAAAGGCGCACGCGACCGTCACTCGGCAGGAGAACGGTGGTAGCGTGGCCGAGCGGTCTAAGGCGCTGCTTTTAGGCACCAGTCTCCTCGGAGGCGTGGGTTCGAATCCCACCGCTGCTATATTGTGTTGCTTTTTTTACGTGCGTTCTTCGGCAAAAAGCGCACGCGACCGTCACTCGGCAGAACAGTGGTAGCGAGGCCGAGCGGTCTAAGGCGCTGGTTTAAGGCACCAGTCTCCTCGGAGACGTGGGTTCGAATCCCATCGCTGCCATATTGTGTCACTTTTTTTACGTGCGTTCTTCGGCAAAAGGCGCACGCGACCGTCACTCGGCAGGAGAACAGTGGTAGCGTCGCCGAGCGGTCTAAGGCGCTGGTTTAAGGCACCAGTCTCCTCGGAGGCGTGGGTTCGAATCCCACCGCTGCCATATTGTGTCACTTTTTTTACGTGCGTTCTTCGGCAAAAGGCGCACGCGACCGTCACTCGGCAGGAGAACAGTGGTAGCGTCGCCGAGCGGTCTAAGGCGCTGGTTTAAGGCACCAGTCTCCTCGGAGGCGTGGGTTCGAATCCCACCGCTGCCATATTGTGTCACTTTTTTTACGTGCGTTCTTCGGCAAAAGGCGCACGCGACCGTCACTCGGCAGGAGAACAGTGGTAGCGTCGCCGAGCGGTCTAAGGCGCTGGTTTAAGGCACCAGTCTCCTCGGAGGCGTGGGTTCGAATCCACCGCTGCCATATTGTGTCACTTTTTTTACGTGCGTTCTTCGGCAAAAGGCGCACGCGACCGTCACTCGGCAGGAGAACAGTGGTAGCGTCGCCGAGCGGTCTAAGGCGCTGGTTTAAGGCACCAGTCTCCTCGGAGGCGTGGGTTCGAATCCCACCGCTGCCATATTGTGTCACTTTTTTTACGTGCGTTCTTCGGCAAAAGGCGCACGCGACCGTCACTCGGCAGGAGAACAGTGGTAGCGTCGCCGAGCGGTCTAAGGCGCTGGTTTAAGGCACCAGTCTCCTCGGAGGCGTGGGTTCGAATCCCACCGCTGCATATTGTGTCACTTTTTTTACGTGCGTTCTTCGGCAAAAGGCGCACGCGACCGTCACTCGGCAGGAGAACAGTGGTAGCGTCGCCGAGCGGTCTAAGGCGCTGGTTTAAGGCACCAGTCTCCTCGGAGGCGTGGGTTCGAATCCCACCGCTGCCATATTGTGTCACTTTTTTTACGTGCGTTCTTCGGCAAAAGGCGCACGCGACCGTCACTCGGCAGGAGAACAGTGGTAGCGTCGCCGAGCGGTCTAAGGGCGCTGGTTTAAGGCACCAGTCTCCTCGGAGGCGTGGGTTCGAATCCCACCGCTGCCATATTGTGTCACTTTTTTTACGTGCGTTCTTCGGCAAAAGGCGCACGCGACCGTCACTCGGCAGGAGAACAGTGGTAGCGTCGCCGAGCGGTCTAAGGCGCTGGTTTAAGGCACCAGTCTCCTCGGAGGCGTGGGTTCGAATCCCATCGCTGCCATATTGTGTCACTTTTTTTACGTGCGTTCTTCGGCAAAAGGCGCACGCGACCGTCACTCGGCAGGAGAACAGTGGTAGCGTCGCCGAGCGGTCTAAGGCGCTGGTTTAAGGCACCAGTCTCCTCGGAGGCGTGGGTTCGAATCCCACCGCTGCTATATTGTGTTGCTTTTTTTACGTGCGTTCTTCGGCAAAAGGCGCACGCGACCGTCACTCGGCAGGAGAACAGTGGTAGAGTGGCCGAGCGGTCATTCCTTTTCCGGCTTTCGAGCGATACGGTCACGGAATGTCGCGCTCCGTCGGAGCGGTATCAGCGGCCCCAGCGGGTCGCGGGAACAGGTTTTTTGCTGCTTCTGAAGATTACCAAGTTATTCTGCCGAACCTGCCAACAGGAAAAATTGTGCAAAACACAGTGTTTATGCATGCTGACGTTATTGCTAGACCCTACAGAGTGGAAGACTTCAGGGACACATTGCTTCATCTTGGTGTGCTGGCCGACGTTATCACGTTAGGGGCATACCAGATGAACCACGTCTGGGCTATCACCCTCAAGGACGCTGCGGCTACGGAGAAACTACTTGCTGCGAAGGACGTGAAGGTTAAAGAACACAAGTGCCTGATAGTCGACCCTAATGACCGAGGTATTCGCTTCAAGATTCACTGGCTGCTCCACGGTGTTGCTGACGAGGATGTGCGTGCCGCGCTATCGCCGTACGGGAAGCTGGTCGACGTGTCAAGGGAAAAGTGGCGTGCGCATGGCGTTCTCGACAAGGGCTCTACGACCCGTACGGTTACCTTGAAGTTGGGGCCGGGTTTCAAGATCGACGACATACCGCACCAAATCAAGGTGGCCGGTGAACCTGCGCTAATTGTTGTACCAGGCAGGGCCCCACTTTGCCTCCGTTGCAAATCTAGTGGGCATATACGCAGAGACTGCCAGGTGCCACGTTGTGCGCTTTGCCGACGGTATGGCCATGAGGACTCCCAATGTGCGAAAAGCTACGCAAGTGCTGCAGGATCCTTGAGGGGTGATGACACGTCAGAGCACCTCATGGACGAAGCTGATGCCGAAGAAACGGCGGGAGGTCAAACCTCAAGCATCGAGGCGTCTTCTGGGCCGACCACGGTAGACGGGGCAGACAACAGCAAGTCTTCCGAAGAAGAGTTCCCACCCCTCTCCCAAGGTACGGATGTGAAAGCTGAGCCTAACAAGAACACCGAGGACGCTACCGAAGACGCTGAGGCGGACAAGTCCGCGTGTATGGACGTCACAGAAGCACCAAGCTCTGGTGTGGCAGCAAAGCGGGCTCACGAGGATACCAACGAGACAACGGCGAACACCGACGGCGAAGGGCAACCACCAACCAAGGCGGCTATCGTTCGGCGGCCCTCACTGAGACCTCGACCGAACGTGGCCACCGGTAAAAGTGTGGCGGCAACGCCGCCTACAGCGCCAACGTAGCGTAAGATCTGCCATGGCACGACGCCCTGGCATGCGGCTTTTTGCTGAGAGTACCACCACGATTCCCAGCCTTTCTTCATAGTCACTATAGCTTCTATTCCTAAATCGCTACGTATCGCGACGATTAACGTCCGAGGGCTTGCGTCTAAACGAAAACAGAGTCAGCTGTACCGATTGGTGACCGAGTTTGACCTCGACATTGTGGCGATACAGGAAACTAAAGTTGATGGTGAAGTAGAGACTGGGAACATGGTTCGACGTTTTACGTTGTCTTATGACGCTGTGGTTAGCCATGCTGTAGGGACGTCTGCAGGTTGTTGCCTTCTTTTGCGCCAGAGCTTGGGCTTATCAATACAAGCGACATTAAGTTGTGACTCAGGGAGGCTCATCATCTGCGATTTTCTTTTTGCCGCTAAGGAGTGGCGTATGATTTGTGTGTATGCACCTAACAATGCGGAAGAGAGGCGAACCTTTTTCGAGCGTGTTAATCAATACTGTGACTGCCAGAAACTTGTCATTATTGCCGGTGATTTCAACTGTGTGCTTTCTGCAGTAGATAAAACTAGCAGACGAGATTTTAATGACATAAGCACTGTTATTCTTAGAGAAATTGTGAATGATGGTGGTATGGAAGATGTAGGGCAATGTTTGGAAGGTACGCGAACCGTCCAATTTACTCATTTTCAAGGATCGAGTCATGCCCGATTGGATAGAATATATGCGTCTTTGGATATTATACCTTTGTGTCAACAGTATCATGTTACGCCAGTCTCCTTTAGTGATCACTGCTTAGTTTATTTTACTATAGCAAGTCGAGAAGACTCAAGGAATAATTTTAATTGGCAGTTATGGAAACTGAATTGTAAGCTGATGAATGATGATGTTTTTGTGAAGCAAGTAACTGATTTATTTAAAAAACTCAAGGAAAACAACAAAATTCCTTGGGGAGAAAGATGGGAATTATTAAAGAATCAGGTTAAAATAAAAGCACTGGAACGTTCAAGTGCAGTATGGCGCTCTTTGGCCATCCCTGGCCCTTGCGCCAGTAAAATCCATATATCATCATCATCAAGTGCAGTAGCTAGAGAAGCAAGGTTTCAAGAAAAAACACTGCGCACGAACCTTCAACTGCTACTTAATCAAGAATCGCTCAGACCGGGTGAATTTATGGACGATATACGAGTGGTGAAGCGCAAGCTGGAGCTTATCGATACCGAACGGTACCGTGGTGCCTTAATACGCGCAAGAGCTGAAAGGCTGATAAGCGGAGAATCGCCGACGAAAAGAGCGTTGGGGGCGGAAAAGTGGCATGCGCGAAGGCAGCAAATAGTAGAAATTGAACGTGCAGGTGTGATCACTAAGGATACTGACGAAATTGTTAGAACGTTTTCGGAGTACTATCGTGCGTTGTTTGCTCGCAGCGTAGTGAATATCGACCTTTTCAAACGTGAGTTTGTTTCCTTGATGACACGGTTGGACGATGTGACAAGAGAAGCTTTGGAGCAGCCCATCACAAATGAAGAGGTGGATTTTGCGATAGAAAACATGAACTTAGGGAAATCACCGGGTCCAGACGGCCTTGGTGCAGCGTTTTATAAAACATTTAAGGGAACAGTCTCTCCAATTCTAACGCGTATTTATAACGAAGCTTACGAGCTTAAGTCGCTACCTCCATCTTTTGTTACTGCGCATACGATTCTTATACCTAAATCTGATGATACAGTAAAATTACGAAATGTAACTGCCTATCGACCCATTAGCTTGACCAACAGTGATTATAAAATCTTCATGAAAGTGTTAGCTAAGAGATTACAAACTGTTATCTCGGAAATTGTAGGGAAGCATCAGACATGCTGCATTAATGGGCGCTCCATCACTACGAACACTCACGTGGCACGTTCTATGCTGGAATGTTGTGATGTTACGGGTGCTGGAGTAGCCATGCTACAGATAGACTTCGAGAAGGCGTTTGATAGGGTTCCCCATGACGCTCTCTTGTGTGTACTAGACCATGTAAATGTAGGCCATGTTATTAGAGAAGGCGTCGCGATGGCGTACAGCTCGTGCACGACGCAGTTAATAGTGAATAAAGTGGTTGGTGAGCGCATACCAGTGCTACAATCTCTGCGCCAGGGGTGCCCAATATCAGCATTGCTGTTTTGTTTGTACATCGAATCCTTTTGTCTACATGTTATTGCAAGCGAGCATATACGTGGGTTCAAACTGCAACAGGTAGAAGTGAGGTTGCTGGCCTATGCCGACGACATTGCCGCTTTTTGTACGGATTATGACAGTGTTCTGCATGTTATTAAAACTGTGGAAAGTTTTTGTCTTTCAAGTGGAAGCTGCGTGAACTGGGGAAAGTCTCTGGGGTTTTGGCACGGCTATTGGCCGTCTAAGCCAGACACTTTCGCGAATTTAAGATTCGTGACCACTCCTGTTAAATATTTGGGAGTGCCCTTAGAAAATTATCAGGACAGCGAACCTTACTGGCGCAACGAAATTGGCAACTTACGCGAGAAAACCAATAACTGGAATGGCTGGAATTTGTCAGTCTTTGCAAGAGCGACAGTATGCAACTTATTTTTTATAAGTAAGTTGTGGTATGTAATGCAAGTGATACATTGTTCAAGAATGAATGTCCAGAAACTTCACAGAATATTTGCAGTGTTCGTTTGGGGCTCCTCATGGGAGCGAACAAGCAGAACCAATTTGTTTAGGCGAGTCCCTGATGGCGGGTTGGCGTTAGGCCATTTGTATCTACGTCAAATAGTTAATCGGTTTATGTTCTTCAGAGACGTAAAAGATCCCTTCCTTCGAACATTGTGCCAGGTTCGGTTGGGTAATGCCCTACCAGATCTTGTTGTCTCAACGGATTGCATCCACGGATGCATTCGGGGTTATTTGAAAGAGGTTATTATGTCCACCCGTTTTTTGTGTGTGCGGTTTTCTACAAACTACTTAAGTGATGTGGGTCGGAAAAAGTTATACAGAGACCTGTGTGATGTGGTGTTACCTGTGCCGCTATATAGATCTTTGTACAGTACCTCAAGAGGAAAGGATGTGCTTAAGCGTGTCAAGAAAATGATGGTACCACCAGGCGTCAAAACATTTTTCTTTCGTTTACACACCGGGACACTGACCGTCAAGACATGGATGGCAGAAAGGGGACTTTTGTGCCCTGGGAGTACACTGCCAAATTTGTAAGCGAGACGAAACTATTGACCATGTGTTTTTAGAGTGTTGGGACGCGGTATTCCTGTGGGACATTCTACAGAGGACCCTTAAGAAAGATTTTCCGCTGCACCCTCAAGGAATCCGATTCTTGGCTATCGATAACGAAGATGGAGTACCTTATGATTTAATTATGCTCATTGTATTGCACAGTGTCTGGAGATGTCGCATGGCCGTCCGAAATGCAGATGTTGACGCCAGAGCAGCTCGCCAATACTTCAAAGAAAGCATTCACAGATATGTAGAAGAACAGAAAGCACGAATACCTGTGCCACACTGGCTGCCTTGTGTAGAATTGCTTTTGAATATGAAATTTATTTAGAATTACTTTCTCCAAGACAGGAGAAACCTTTTAGCATTTGACTATTTTTTATGTATTTCAGTCCTGTATTTCTTGTAACTGGCAATAAAGAAAAAAAAATAGCGAGGCCGAGCGGTCTAAGGCGCTGGTTTAAGGCACCAGTCTCCTCGGAGACGTGGGTTCGAATCCCACCGCTGCCATGTTGTGTCACTTTTTTTACGTGCGTTCTTCGGCAAAAGGCGCACGCGACCGTCACTCGGCAGGATAACAGTGGTAGCGTGGCCGAGCGGTCTAAGGCGCTGGTTTTAGGCACCAGTCTCCTCGGAGGCGTGGGTTCGAATCCCACCGCTGCCATATTGTGTCACTTTTTTTACGTGCGTTCTTCGGCAAAAGGCGCACGCGACCGTCACTCGGCAGGATAACAGTGGTAGCGTGGCCGAGCGGTCTAAGGCGCTGGTTTTAGGCACCAGTCTCCTCGGAGGCGTGGGTTCGAATCCCACCGCTGCCATGTTGTGTCACTTTTTTACGTGCGTTCTTCGGCAAAAGGCGCACGCGACCGTCACTCGGCAGGATAACAGTGGTAGCGTGGCCGAGCGGTCTAAGGCGCTGGTTTTAGGCACCAGTCTCCTCGGAGGCGTGGGTTCGAATCCCACCGCTGCCATATTGTGTCACTTTTTTACGTGCGTTCTTCGGCAAAAGGCGCACGCGACCGTCACTCGGCATGGGAACAGTGGTAGCGTGGCCGAGCGGTCTAAGGCGCTGGTTTTAGGCACCAGTCTCCTCGGAGGCGTGGGTTCGAATCCCACCGCTGCCATATTGTGTCACTTTTTTTACGTGCGTTCTTCGGCAAAAGGCGCACGCGACCGTCACTCGGCAGGATAACAGTGGTAGCGTGGCCGAGCGGTCTAAGGCGCTGGTTTTAGGCACCAGTCTCCTCGGAGGCGTGGGTTCGAATCCCACCGCTGCCATATTGTGTCACTTTTTTTACGTGCGTTCTTCGGCAAAAGGCGCACGCGACCGTCACTCGGCAGGAGAACAGTGGTAGCGAGGCCGAGCGGTCTAAGGCGCTGGTTTAAGGCACCAGTCTCCTCGGAGGCGTGGGTTCGAATCCCACCGCTGCCATGTTGTGTCACTTTTTTTACGTGCGTTCTTCGGCAAAAGGCGCACGCGACCGTCACTCGGCAGGATAACAGTGGTAGCGTGGCCGAGCGGTCTAAGGCGCTGGTTTTAGGCACCAGTCTCCTCGGAGGCGTGGGTTCGAATCCCACCGCTGCCATATTGTGTCACTTTTTTTACGTGCGTTCTTCGGCAAAAGGCGCACGCGACCGTCACTCGGCAGGATAACAGTGGTAGCGTGGCCGAGCGGGATTCCACTTCCGGCCGCGAAAGCCTACGGACGTGGTTATCATGTGCTCCGATGGGGCGGTGTTTGCGGCCATGAACAGCCGCGGTAACAGGAATACTCCAGCTGAACATGAGGATTACGAGGTCATCCTACCGACTTTGCCCACAGGTCGTACAGTTTTGAATACCATATTTTTACATGCTGACGTGCGTGCAAGGCCTTATCGAGTTGAAGAATTCCGGGATACGTTGGACCATCTGGCACTGCTCCCTGAAGTGATAGCCTTAGGGGCGTATCAGATGAGCCATGTGTGGGCCGTCACCTTCAAGAACGCTGAAGGCGTCAAGAAAGCCCTGGCTATAGGTGAAATGAAAGTGAAAGGTCGCCGCTGTATAGTGGTAGACCCGACGAATCAAGACCTGCGCCTGAAGTTGCATTGGCTGTTGTTCAACGTTCCCGATGAAGATGTACGCGCTGCACTTGCAATGTTCGGCACTGTAACGGACGTCGCGAAAGAAAAGTGGCGAGTGTATGGCATCCAGGAGAAAACCACGACCACGCGGACGGTGAGCATCAGGCTTCATGCAGGCGTCAAGGTCGATGACCTCCCACACCAGCTTCGTGTCGGTGGGGAATTGGCGCTGCTAATTGCTCCGGGAAGAGCACCAGTGTGTTTGCGGTGTCACACCACGGGGCATATACGGCGAGACTGCCGTGTCCCTCGCTGCGCACGGTGCCGCCGTTTTGGCCACGACGAGAGCTCGTGTGTGAAGACATACGCAAGCGTAACAAGCCCAATGGGAAAAACGGACGTCACAGAGCTCGTCATGGACGAAGCTGACGCGGAAGAAGCTGCAGGAACGTCGCGACAAGTGAACCAAAAGGAGATACGACCCATAGACACGCCCTTGTATCCACAAGATAATGGAAAGCAAGGAGACCGGTGCACTGTAGAAGAGACCGACGTAAGGGACTTGCCTGCAAAAATCAGTGTAGGCACTGAAGAGGGCGAACCTTCAACAGAGCCAGCTAGTCAGTTCACGAGTAGCATGGACGTCACGGAGGAAGACAGCAGAGACGCAGTCAGCAAACGAGGACGCGAAGCTGCAACAGACGACTCGGACGGACAAGACGTCGCTGGCGCTGGGGAACCGCCAACGAAAACGGTGGTGACTCGGCGTTCATCATTGAAGCCAAAGCCCAACATTCCACCAGACAGAAAAGCGGTGCTGAAACCGCCAACGTAGCCGCGAGCTCTGGCGCCCAGCGGCTTCTTTGGGACTATGACGATGCTCATGAACGATCAAAAAAGGGTAGTGAGTGGAGCCATCGGCAGCGCGACCCAAGCCGAAGCTCGAGGAGCGCAGACGTCGGGAACAGGTTGGCTTGTCGCTAATGAGCCGCGGATGTTTTGTTGTGCCTTTGCTCGAGAGGTATGCACCATGGCGTACATATTTTAATCTATGGCGATAAATTCGAGCACAGCACTACGCATTGCGACTATCAATGTCCGAGGTTTAAATGCTAGAAAGAAGCAGTACCAGCTGAGTCGCCTTTTCTTGGAGAACGACTTAGACGTAGTTGCAGTGCAAGAAACAAAAATAGATAGCGAGGAACAAACTGACCGCATGGTGCTGCCTTTCCGAGCTAGGTACGATGTTTGTGTTGCCCACGCATTCGGCACATCAGGTGGATGTGCTATTTTCATTAGAAACAGTTTAGGAATAGTTGTTGAGAATGTGTTCGTGTGCCAGAGTGGTAGATTTGTTATAGCCGATTTTTCAATGTCAGATTCTGGTTGGCGAATAATCTGCGTATATGCCCCTAATGCCGAAAACGAACGAGACGTGTTTTTTGAACGGCTGAAGCAGTACTTGATGTGCGAGAGACAAATAATTATGCTTGGAGATTTTAATTGTGTTTGCTCAGTGGCTGATCGTGTCAAAAATGTTCCAGTTAAGGAAAAGAGTGCCTCGCGCTTGATCGCAATGGTACAAGAGCATAATTTAGAAGATATAGGACAGGTGTTGTCTAATGGTACCCGGCCAGTTTTTACACACTATCAGCGGGCTAGCCACGCGAGACTGGATAGGATATATGTTTCATTGCAGTTAGTACCAGCATGCCACAGTTATATCGTTAAACATGTGTCATTCAGTGACCATTGTTTGGTGTTAGTCACATTTGGGACGCGCAAAGAGGCTTCACGCTTTAATTGGAAGATGTGGCTATTTAACGACAAGCTGCTACATAATGAATCGTTCGTTGAGTGCGTAAAGGAAAAGTTCGGACAGCTATTGGCAAGGCATGATGACGTGATAGAGTTGTGGGAGCTTTTTAAAGAAGAAATAAAGATTTGTGCAATAGAAAAAGCTAGTGTGATGAAGTACGAAGAAAGAAAAAAGGAGAAAGAAATACAGCAAGAACTGGACTTTATGTACCGAGTAGAGGCCGATAAACCTGGTACGTTCGCAAAGCAGATCAATGAACTTAAGAGTCAACTGGAGCTTATCGACGAAGATAAGTACAGAGGAGCGGTGATCCGAGCAAGGGCGGACAAGCTATGGCTCGGCGAAACGCCCACGAAGCGAGCCTTTGCAGACGAAAAGGCTCACGCAAGGCAAAACGTAATTCGGAAAATAAGTTATAAGAATGAAGTCACCGACGAACAAGCTAAAATACACAGAGCGTTCCTCGAGCACTATAGCGAACTATTTCGAAGAAGTAACGATGTCCCGGAAGAATTCGAACGCGAGTTCCTGGCCAACATGGCAAAACTAGATGACGTAGACCGTGAATATCTGGAAGAACCGATCAGCCAAAAAGAAGTTGAAGATGCCATTGAGGATTTAGCTCGGGGGAAGTCTCCTGGACCTGATGGGTTGGGAGCGGCTTTCTATAAGGCCTTCAGAAAAGATGTGAGCCTCATTTTATTTTTGGTATTTAGTGAGGCGTATAGGCGAAAATATGCACCCCCGTCATTTGGGCGGTCGCATATAGTACTCATTCCCAAGACGGAAGACTCAGAAAAATTGCTGTCAGTTGGGTCTTACCGCCCAATAGCGCTGACTAACGTTGATTATAAAATCTTTACTAAGATCTTGGCAAAGAGGTTACAGCGAGTTATAACACGAATTGTAGGACCGCATCAGACGTGCGGAATCAAAGGAAGATCAATCTACACAAATATTCACATTGCTAGAACCATTCTGGAATGCTGTGATGCGTGGGGTGAACATGTAGCATTGCTTCAACTTGATCTGCAAAAGGCGTTTGATCGTGTATCACATAACGTTCTTTTTTCAGTTCTTCAGTATGTAAATGTTGGCTCGGTGCTCTTTGATGGAGTAAAGATGTGCTATGCTAATTGTACCGCTAACCTTATAATAAATAAGGAAGTAGGCGAGAGCTTTCACGTACGCTCAAGTGTGCGCCAGGGATGCCCTTTAAGTCCTCTACTATTTGCGTTGTACCTCGAGCCATTCTGCAGAAAGATTCTTTATAACAACAGTATTGTAGGTTTTCGTTTACAGTCAACGGAAGTAAAGCTGCTTACATACGCGGATGATATTGCTTTGTTTTGTAGCGATAAAGAAAGTGTCGCGACCGCGGTAAAGGACGCTTTATCTTTTTGTAAAATGACTGGTAGCGTGATAAACTTTGATAAGTGTTTAGGGGTGTGGCATGGAACATGGCAAAGCACCCCACCCATCTTTTTGAATGTTAAGTGGACCGTTGCGCCGACAAAGTATCTCGGGGTGCCGCTTGAGCACTATAAAGAGGCGGGGCAATTCTGGGAAAATGAAACAATGAAGGTGCAAGAAAAAGCAGTTAAATGGGGTGGTCGTTGTCTTTCGATGTTTGCCCGCGCGACGGTCTGCAACCTGTTTGCCGTTGCCAAAGTGTGCTATGTATTGCAAGCATTGTGTATGACTAGAGTTCACGTGCAACGTTTGCATCGGGTGCTGGCAGTGTACGTATGGGGATCCAATTGGGAGCGAACGAGTCGAACAAACCTATTTCGATCTGTCAAAACAGGGGGGCTTGGACTGGCGCATCTGTTCTTGAAGCAGATAGTGTGTCGTTTTGCCTTTTTAAGAGACCAAAAAGACCCTTTCCTGGTTGGAGTGATGCAACTGAGACTAGGTACGGCCCTTCCTGAATTCATTGTATCTAGCAGTGTTAACAGTGGCCCTATGAGTGGATATTTGAAAGAAGTGATATGGGCATTCCGGTTTCTGAAGGTGCGCTTCTCAATGGAGTACCTCAGCCACGTTCCCAAAAAACGTCTCTATAAAGATCTAATTGACGTGGTATTGCCAGTGCCGCTGTATAGATCGATGTTCAGTGTGGGTAGTGAAAGAAACGTCCTAAAAAGGGTAAAACGTATGCCTGTCAGGCCATCGGCAAAGTCTTTCTTTTTTCAGCTGCATTCCAATACACTACCTGTAAAACCGTGGCTTCAGGAAAGAGGTATTTTTATCCCCTGGTCTGTGGATTGTTTACTATGCCACAAGGAAGAGACAATTGAACACGTATTCATAGACTGCTGGGACGCCGTTTTCCACTGGGACGTCATGCAGCGAACTATAAAGAAAGACTTGCCCATAACACCCTATGGCATCCGTTTTCTCCCGACGGAAAATGAAGGAGGAGTGCCATACGACATGTTTATGCTATTAGGGTTGCACAGCCTGTGGCGCACCCGAATGGCTGTTAGACACGCTGACATAAATGTTCGAAGTACTCGTGAATATTTTATTGAAAGTGTCTGTTACATAAAAGAAGTGTTCGATGCGCAAAACGAAAAGCCAGAATGGATTAGTGTGTTAAACGAGCTTGTGAACCTTAGGCGGTTTTAAAATCTCGTGCACACCAAAGACTGGTGGGCACTTTTACCAATTGTGAAGTGTCGAAATTCTGACTGTATCTTGCAAAAGGCAATAAAGAAAAAAAAAAAAAAAAAAAAAATAGCGTGGCCGAGCGGTCTAAGGCGCTGGTTTTAGGCACCAGTCTCCTCGGAGGCGTGGGTTCGAATCCCACCGCTGCCATATTGTGTCACTTTTTTTACGTGCGTTCTTCGGCAAAAGGCGCACGCGACCGTCACTCGGCAGGATAACAGTGGTAGCGAGGCCGAGCGGTCTAAGGCGCTGGTTTAAGGCACCAGTCTCCTCGGAGACGTGGGTTCGAATCCCACCGCTGCCATATTGTGTCACTTTTTTTACGTGCGTTCTTCGGCAAAAGGCGCACGCGACCGTCACTCGGCAGGATAACAGTGGTAGCGTGGCCGAGCGGTCTAAGGCGCTGGTTTAAGGCACCAGTCTCCTCGGAGGCGTGGGTTCGAATCCCACCGCTGCCATATTGTGTCACTTTTTTTACGTGCGTTCTTCGGCAAAAGGCGCACGCGACCGTCACTCGGCAGGATAACAGTGGTAGCGAGGCCGAGCGATTCCACTTCCGGCCACCGCCGTGAACGGTCGAGGAATGTTTCGCTCCTCTGGGGCGGTGTCAGCGGCCATGTTTAGCCGCGGTAACAGGAATGCTGCCAGTGCCAACCAGGATTACGAAATCATTTTGCCTCCTCTTCCAACTGGTCGTATTGTTTTAAACACTGTATTTTTTCATGCGGATGTTCGAGGAAGACCCTACCGAGTAGAAGACATCCGAGATGCTCTTGGGCGTTTGGCAATGCTCCCTGACGTTGAAGCGTTAGGGGCATACCAAATGAACCACGTGTGGGCGGTCACGCTCAAGAATACGGAGGCAAAGAAGAGACTGCTTTCTGCAACCGACGTTTCCGTGAAGGACCGCCGTTGCGTCGTTGTGGACCCGAACAACCAGGACGTTCGACTAAAGCTCCATTGGGTGCTTCATTACGTAGACGACGAAGACATACGGACTGCGCTTGCACCCTACGGTAAGGTCACCGAAGTGGCAAGAGAGCGATGGCGAACGGAAGGTTTATCAGACAAAGGCTCTACAACGCGCATTATCAGCCTTCAACTCAAGGCAGGGTATACCAAGGAAGACATTCCACATCAACTACGAGTAGCAGGAGACCTGACGTTGGTAGTAGTGGCCGGAAGAGCTCCACTCTGCCTACGGTGTAAAGGAACCGGTCACATACGACGCGAATGTCGTGTCCCTCGGTGCGCACTGTGCAAACGCTTTGGCCACGCTGAGGAAGACTGCGTAAGGACTTACGCGAAGGTCACAGGGCGCTCTGCGTGGGACGAAAATGCGGAGCTACAAATGGATGAACTGGAAGCTGAGGAAGTTGCCACCAGCAAGACCGGAGAACCCGAGTCGGAGGAAACGCCCCCTTCGCTGCAGTCGCCCAATGCAGACGAGAAACAGGATAACGACAAGCAGGTTGTACAACCTGTACCGTCTCCTGTGACGACAACCAGTGCTTCCAGCAGCTCAGTGGAAAAAAATATGAGCCAGCCGACCCGTTTGGAAAAGTCCGAAGACGTTGATATGACGGATTCGAAGATCGGCGCAGGGAAAAGAACACGTGAGGAAACAGCAGCAGGGAATGGAGCCTCAAACGAGCCCAGTGCCGGCGAGCCACCCACTAAAGCGTCCCAAGGGCGCCGCCCGAGCTTCAAGCCGAAACCCAACGTACCGCCGGACCGTCACATTCCAGGGGGCTCGTAGCCCCCTGTTTCAGAGAAGCCTGTCTCAACCCCCTGGTTCAGGCGCTACGCATGCAAAAAGTGAGGGAGGACAAGCTGAGGGGCTTGAACCCCAGTGCCTTGTTAAGGCACTCATGGCGTGTTCGCCCGTGGCAACCGCAGAAACACCAGCTACGAGTGAATTTTCAGTGTCCCACAGAACGAGGTGAGCGCCATGCGACCTGTTTGATCACTCTTATAAATGGCAGTAAGACTTGACGAGCCCCTTAGCATAGGCACGCTAAACGTGCGAGGCCTTTCTTCAAGGCGTCGACAGTATCAAGTGAGCCGTCTTTTACTGGAGAATGACCTCGACATCGTAGCGATTCAAGAAACCAAAGTCGAAAGCCAGGCTCAGACAGACCGCATGGTAGAACCATTTACTCGACGCTATTATGTATGTGTTAGTCATGCAGTGGGGTCGTCCGGCGGATGTGCCTTGTTATTACGTAACTCCCTTGGAATCGTAGTAGAGACTGTGACTGTGTGTAAAACTGGACGGTTAGTTGTGTGTGATTTCTTGTTCTCTGCTTTGAAGTGGCGGGCCATTTGTTTGTACGCGCCCAACAGAGAAACCGAGCGCTACGATTTTTTTGAAAGCGTTGCATCCTTTTTAAATAGCGAAAGGATAATTCTATTCCTGGGTGATTTTAACTGTGTGTGTTCTGCTGCCGATAGAGCACGGAACGAACCAGTACGCGACAACAGTGCCATGAAATTAAGCACGATAGTTCAGGACCATTCTCTCGAAGATATCGGTCATATTCTAGCTGGCGGTAGACGGCCACAGTTCACTCATTTCCAACGTGCAAGCCATGCACGCTTGGATAGAGTATACATATCTGCAAATATAGTGCCGTTATGCCAAGATTACAACGTCAAACATGTTTCGTTCAGTGATCACAGCTTGGTTATGTTTTCCTTAGGAGCCAAGCGCAAAGGGCCGTCGTTCAGTTGGGCACTTTGGAAGTTTAATGACAAGCTTCTGGACAATGATAACTTTATGAACAAAGCAAAAGAAAGTATAGAAAGACTTCTGTCTAAAACGGACAGCTTTATCGCTGAGTGGGAGCTGTTCAAACAAGAAGTAAAGATCAATGCAATCGAGGGAGCATGCGCAATGCGACGCAGTGAAAGAAACAAGGAAAATGTACTCCGTAGTCAATTGGACTACTTGCTGAACGCAGAAAGCCTACAATCAGGGGCATTGAATAATGAAATTAAAGGAATAAAAGACAAACTGGAGGCTATAGATGTCGAGAGGTATAAAGGGGCCATTGTTCGCGCTCGTAGCGAAAAATTGTGGTTGGGAGAAAGGCCGACCAAACGCTCGTTAACGGACGAAAAAAGTTATGCCGTTAAAAATGAAATAAAAGAAATACAGTATGAGGGTGCCATAACAAATGACAAACGGATAATTGAACTTGCTTTTGTAGAGTACTTTAGAAATCTGTTAGGTCATAAAATGAAAATTGCAACCGGCTTTGAAAATGAGTACCTTCACTTAATGCCAAGATTAGACGATGATGTGAAGACGCGTCTTGAAGCAGATATTACCGCGCGTGAAATTGAAGAAGCAATTGATGAATTAACTGTAGGGAAATCTCCAGGCCCGGATGGTTTAAGCAGTTCTTTTTACAAAGCTTTTAAAGAAGATCTGGCAAAAGCCCTGCATTGTGTAATAACCGAAGCATATAAAGAAAATGTAGTGCCCCCATCTTTCAAGTGCTCTCACATTGTATTAATCCCAAAAACAGATGACCCGGTCAAGCTCTTATCGGTCTCGTCCTATCGACCTATAAGTTTAAGCAACGTTGATTACAAAATATATATGAAAGTACTAGCAAAAAGATTACAAACCGTGATCACAGTTTTGGTAGGACCTCACCAAACTTGTGGAATCAGAGGACGCTCGATATTTACCAACATTCATGTTACCAGAAGTATACTTGAATACTGCGACGATTTTTCAGAACGGGTGGCTATGTTACAACTTGACCTAGAAAAAGCTTTCGATCGCGTATCCCATGAAATTCTATTTAGTCTTTTGGAGTATATTAATGTTGGGTCTGTGATTACTACTGGTGTGCAAATGTGTTACACTCACAGTTCAGCTAGCATAATTGTGAACAAAACTGTTAGCGAAAGCTTCAGCGTTCAGTGTAGTATCAGGCAAGGGTGCCCATTATCATCATTATTGTTCGCAATTTTTCTCGAACCTTTCTGCTTAAAGATTCTCAACAATGATAAAATATACGGCTTCAGATTGCTCACAAGCGAAGTGAAAGTACTGTGTTATGCTGACGACATAGCAGTCTTCTGTGACGACAAGGAAAGCGTTAAGGAAAGCGTTAAAGAAGCAGAGTTATTTTGCTCGCTCACGGGCAGCGTAATCAATTGGGAAAAATGTTTGGGCTTCTGGCACGGACCGTGGGACAACACTCCAGATTACTTCGCTAACATGAAATGGACTGTGACACCAGTCAAATATCTCGGAGTGCCCTTAGAACACTACCGCGATACCACCCAATACTGGAACGAAGAAACCAAACGTGTTAAAGAACAAACTGATAAATGGGGTGGGCGCGATTTCTCCGTTTTCGCGCGCGCTACAGTTTGCAACGTGTTTTTAGTCGCAAAAGTGTGGTATGTTCTTCAAGTGCTATGTATGTCTCGTGCCAACGTGCAAAAGTTACACAGAGTCTTCGCAGTGTTCGTGTGGCGTTCAACATGGGAAAGAACAAGTAGAACAAATTTATTTCGATCAGTCCGTAGCGGAGGACTAAGTTTAGTGCATTTATTTCTCAAGCAAGTTGTATCAAGGTTTATTTTTTTACGCGACCAAAAGAACGGATTTCTGCGAACAATTTTGCAATTACGATTGAGTGACGTAATTCCTGAATTTATTGTATCGAGTACCAGAAAAGAAAGATGTGTTCGCGGCTTTCTTCGTGAGGTTGTTATGTCATTTAGAATGCTAAAAGTTAGATTTTCAATGGCGTATCTAAGTAATGTGTCAAAAAAGCGTTTATACAAAGATGTTATTGACATTATGTTACCAGTGCCTCTTTATCGTGCCATGTACTGTGTGGGCTCCGAACGTGACGTGTTGAAACGTGTTAAAAGAATGACAGTCCGATCCTCAGTTAAAACGTTTTTCTTTCAACTTCACACCAACACTCTTCCAGTAAAACCATGGTTGAAAGAGAAAGGACTGTTTGTACCATGGTCAGTTAACTGTCTCATCTGCTCAAAGCCTGAGACAATCGAACACATTTTCTTAGATTGCTGGGATGCAATATTCCACTGGGATGTCTTGCAGAGGACACTGAAAAAAGAACTCCCTATATCACCCTACGGTATCCGCTTTCTCCCGGTTGAAAATGAAAATGGCGTGCCCTATGACATGATCATGACTCTGAGCCTACACAGCATTTGGAAAACACGAATGGCCATACGAAATGCTGATGTGGACGCCAAACCAGCCAGACAGTATTTTATTGAAAGTGTCTCTCAAATAAGAGATGTGTATAAATTGCAGGTTGAGCCACCAGACTGGTTACCTGTGTTAGATGCACTGGTAACCTTAAAGCGTTTTTAATACATGCACTAACACAAAGACACGTAATGCTCATTATAACACTGTTTTTTCTCTCCAAAGTAAGGTGAATGCTTTGTATCTGTGACAGACCGGCAATAAAGGAAAAAAAAAAAAGGTAGCGAGGCCGAGCGGTCTAAGGCGCTGGTTTAAGGCACCAGTCTCCTCGGAGGCGTGGGTTCGAATCCCACCGCTGCCATATTGTGTCACTTTTTTTACGTGCGTTCTTCGGCAAAAGGCGCACGCGACCGTCACTCGGCAGGATAACAGTGGTAGCGAGGCCGAGCGGTCTAAGGCGCTGGTTTAAGGCACCAGTCTCCTCGGAGACGTGGGTTCGAATCCCACCGCTGCCATATTGTGTCACTTTTTTTACGTGCGTTCTTCGGCAAAAGGCGCACGCGACCGTCACTCGGCAGGATAACAGTGGTAGCGTGGCCGAGCGGTCTAAGGCGCTGGTTTAAGGCACCAGTCTCCTCGGAGGCGTGGGTTCGAATCCCACCGCTGCCATATTGTGTCACTTTTTTTACGTGCGTTCTTCGGCAAAAGGCGCACGCGACCGTCACTCGGCAGGATAACAGTGGTAGCGTGGCCGAGCGGTCTAAGGCGCTGGTTTAAGGCACCAGTCTCCTCGGAGGCGTGGGTTCGAATCCCACCGCTGCCATATTGTGTCACTTTTTTTACGTGCGTTCTTCGGCAAAAGGCGCACGCGACCGTCACTCGGCAGGATAACAGTGGTAGCGAGGCCGAGCGGTCTAAGGCGCTGGTTTAAGGCACCAGTCTCCTCGGAGGCGTGGGTTCGAATCCCACCGCTGCCATATTGTGTCACTTTTTTTACGTGCGTTCTTCGGCAAAAGGCGCACGCGACCGTCACTCGGCAGGATAACAGTGGTAGCGTGGCCGAGCGGTCTAAGGCGCTGGTTTTAGGCACCAGTCTCCTCGGAGGCGTGGGTTCGAATCCCACCGCTGCCATATTGCGTTGCTTTTTTTACGTGCGTTCTTCGGCAAAAAGCACACGCGACCGTCACTCGGCAGGAGAACAGTGGTAGCGTGGCCGAGCGGTCTAAGGCGCTGGTTTTAGGCACCAGTCTCCTCGGAGGCGTGGGTTCGAATCCCACCGCTGCCATATTGCGTTGCTTTTTTTACGTGCGTTCTTCGGCAAAAAGCACACGCGACCGTCACTCGGCAGGAGAACAGTGGTAGCGTGGCCGAGCGGTCTAAGGCGCTGGTTTTAGGCACCAGTCTCCTCGGAGGCGTAGGTTCGAATCCCACCGCTGCCATATTGTGTTGCTTTTTTTACGTGCGTTCTTCGGCAAAAAGCACACGCGACCGTCACTCGGCAGGAGAACAGTGTTAGCGTGGCCGAGCGGTCTACACGTTTTATCATTTGTAACATTTGATTTTGTACGTCGACGACGGCAATAAAGAAAAAAAAAAGGCCGAGCGGTCTAAGGCGCTGGTTTTAGGCACCAGTCTCCTCGGAGGCGTGGGTTCGAATCCCACCGCTGCCATATTGTGTTGCTTTTTTTACGTGCGTTCTTCGGCAAAAAGCACACGCGACCGTCACTCGGCAGGAGAACAGTGGTAGCGAGGCCGAGCGGTCTAAGGCGCTGGTTTAAGGCACCAGTCTCCTCGGAGACGTGGGTTCGAATCCCACCGCTGCCATATTGTGTCACTTTTTTTACGTGTGTTCTTCGGCAAAAGGCGCACGCGACCGTCACTCGGCAGGGGAACAGTGGTAGCGTGGCCGAGCGGTCTACACGTTTTATCATTTGTAACATTTGATTTTGTACGTCGACGACGGCAATAAAGAAAAAAAAAAAAGGCCGAGCGGTCTAAGGCGCTGGTTTTAGGCACCAGTCTCCTCGGAGGCGTAGGTTCGAATCCCACCGCTGCCATATTGTGTTGCTTTTTTTACGTGCGTTCTTCGGCAAAAAGCACACGCGACCGTCACTCGGCAGGAGAACAGTGGTAGCGAGGCCGAGCGGTCTAAGGCGCTGGTTTAAGGCACCAGTCTCCTCGGAGACGTGGGTTCGAATCCCACCGCTGCCATATTGTGTTGCTTTTTTTACGTGCGTTCTTCGGCAAAAAGCACACGCGACCGTCACTCGGCAGGAGAACAGTGGTAGCGAGGCCGAGCGGTCTAAGGCGCTGGTTTTAGGCACCAGTCTCCTCGGAGGCGTAGGTTCGAATCCCACCGCTGCCATATTGTGTTGCTTTTTTTACGTGCGTTCTTCGGCAAAAAGCACACGCGACCGTCACTCGGCAGGAGAACAGTGTTAGCGTGGCCGAGCGGTCTACACGTTTTATCATTTGTAACATTTGATTTTGTACGTCGACGACGGCAATAAAGAAAAAAAAAAAGGCCGAGCGGTCTAAGGCGCTGGTTTTAGGCACCAGTCTCCTCGGAGGCGTGGGTTCGAATCCCACCGCTGCCATATTGTGTTGCTTTTTTTACGTGCGTTCTTCGGCAAAAAGCACACGCGACCGTCACTCGGCAGGAGAACAGTGGTAGCGAGGCCGAGCGGTCTAAGGCGCTGGTTTTAGGCACCAGTCTCCTCGGAGGCGTAGGTTCGAATCCCACCGCTGCCATATTGTGTTGCTTTTTTTACGTGCGTTCTTCGGCAAAAAGCACACGCGACCGTCACTCGGCAGGAGAACAGTGTTAGCGTGGCCGAGCGGTCTACACGTTTTATCATTTGTAACATTTGATTTTGTACGTCGACGACGGCAATAAAGAAAAAAAAAAAGGCCGAGCGGTCTAAGGCGCTGGTTTTAGGCACCAGTCTCCTCGGAGGCGTAGGTTCGAATCCCACCGCTGCCATATTGTGTTGCTTTTTTTACGTGCGTTCTTCGGCAAAAAGCACACGCGACCGTCACTCGGCAGGAGAACAGTGGTAGCGAGGCCGAGCGGTCTAAGGCGCTGGTTTAAGGCACCAGTCTCCTCGGAGACGTGGGTTCGAATCCCACCGCTGCCATATTGTGTCACTTTTTTTACGTGCGTTCTTCGGCAAAAAGCACACGCGACCGTCACTCGGCAGGAGAACAGTGGTAGCGTGGCCGAGCGGTCTACACGTTTTATCATTTGTAACATTTGATTTTGTACGTCGACGACGGCAATAAAGAAAAAAAAAAGGCCGAGCGGTCTAAGGCGCTGGTTTTAGGCACCAGTCTCCTCGGAGGCGTAGGTTCGAATCCCACCGCTGCCATATTGTGTTGCTTTTTTTACGTGCGTTCTTCGGCAAAAAGCACACGCGACCGTCACTCGGCAGGAGAACAGTGGTAGCGAGGCCGAGCGGTCTAAGGCGCTGGTTTAAGGCACCAGTCTCCTCGGAGACGTGGGTTCGAATCCCACCGCTGCCATATTGCGTTGCTTTTTTTACGTGCGTTCTTCGGCAAAAAGCACACGCGACCGTCACTCGGCAGGAGAACAGTGGTAGCGTGGCCGAGCGGTCTAAGGCGCTGGTTTTAGGCACCAGTCTCCTCGGAGGCGTAGGTTCGAATCCCACCGCTGCCATATTGTGTTGCTTTTTTTACGTGCGTTCTTCGGCAAAAAGCACACGCGACCGTCACTCGGCAGGAGAACAGTGTTAGCGTGGCCGAGCGGTCTACACGTTTTATCATTTGTAACATTTGATTTTGTACGTCGACGACGGCAATAAAGAAAAAAAAAAAAAGGCCGAGCGGTCTAAGGCGCTGGTTTTAGGCACCAGTCTCCTCGGAGGCGTGGGTTCGAATCCCACCGCTGCCATATTGTGTTGGTTTTTTTACGTGCGTTCTTCGGCAAAAAGCACACGCGACCGTCACTCGGCAGAACAGAAAGCTTTTCGCATTCAGGCCCGTCAATATGCAAGGAAGTCAAACGCCTATTTTTGGAGCGAATACCGCAATTGTCGAGCGAAGTAAAAGATACGTTAGAACAACCAATAACAGAAAACGAAGTGATGGAAGCTATCGAAGACCTGAACCCTGGCAAGTCACCAGGACCGGACGGTCTTTGTGCAGTTTGGTACAAAACTTTCAAGGACCACCTAGCTCCTAGTCTAACCGCAGTTTTCAATGAAGCATATGAACTGAAAATGCTTCCACCATCCTTTGGCCAGTCCCATACAGTACTAATTCCGAAAACAGAAGAGACCGAAAAGCTCAAGCAACTTTCCTCTTACAGACCCATAGCGCTGACTAACTGCGACTACAAAATATTGATGAAGGTACTGGCACGTCGGGTTCAGTCAGTTATCAAGGATATAGTCGGCCCGCACCAGACGTGCGGCATTCGCGGAAGAACGATTTTGACCAACATTCATAAGATAAAGTGCGTGCTAGGGTGTTGTGACGCCATGTACGATGCAGTGGCGATCCTCCAGCTGGACTTGGAGAAAGCGTTTGATTGCGTTTGGCATGAGATCTTGCTTACCATCCTGAAACATGTCAATTTTGGCCGCATAATCACTGAGGGGGTGACCATGGCGTACCGGAGCTGCTGTACGAGACATATAATTAATCAGACATTGGGGGCCCCCATTAATGTGAAGCGCTCCGT
Source organism: Dermacentor silvarum (assembly GCF_013339745.2). Classification (NCBI taxonomy): domain Eukaryota; kingdom Metazoa; phylum Arthropoda; class Arachnida; order Ixodida; family Ixodidae; genus Dermacentor; species Dermacentor silvarum. Next base: position 206,300,862 of record NC_051157.2, on the reverse strand, counting down.
TCGCCAGGGTTGTCCACTCAGCCCACTCTTGTTTTGTGTTTACCTAGAAACTTTGTGTCAGGCTATAATCCAAAATAATCACATTAACGGATTTCAACTGCAAGCAGCAGAGGTCAAGTTATTGGCTTATGCTGACGATGTGGCTGTATGCTGCAAAGATACGCAGAGTGTGTTGAATACTGTTAGTATCGTCAGAAGGTTTGGTGAAGTCACTAATAGCTTTGTGAACTGGCAGAAATGTTTGGGTTTTTGGCATGGAAGGTGGGCGTCTACCCCAGACCACTTTTCGAACGTAAGCTGGGTTACGACACCAGTTAAGTACCTTGGCGCACCCCTTGATGCCTACAAGGACAGTAGCGAATACTGGAAGGAGCGGACAAAGGAAATAAAAGAAACAGTGGACAAATGGAACGCGGGCTACTTGTCAATATTTGCGAGAGCTACAGCGCGCAACATGTTTCTTGTCACAAAGATCTGGTAAGTAATGCAGGTCCTACAGTGTTCTCGGATTAATGTGCAGAAACTGCACCGCGTGTTCGCTGTTTTCGTGTGGGCATCAAGCTGGGAGCGATGCAGCCGAGATAATCTATTCCGGCGTGTTAAGGATGGCGGTCTTGGGTTGGCGCACCTCTTCTTGCGTCAACTCGTGAACAGGTTCTTTTTCTTTCGCGATACGACTGACCCTTTTCTGCGCACCGTTATCCAAATGAGACTATCACGAGCCCTTCCCGAGTTTGTTGTTGGTACCGAAACAATGACAGGTCCAGTTCGTGGTTTCTTCCGGGAAATAGTTGATAGTCTTTCTTTTCTGCGTGCTCGTTTTTCAAATGCATATTTGTGGACTGTAAAACGGAAAAAGTTATATCGAGATTTGTGTGAAAGTGTTTTGCTTGTACCCATGTACAGAGCCGTGTACAGTGGAGGCCCAGGCCTAGACGTTCTGAAAAGGGTGAGAAAGATGCCAGTGCAACCAGGCACCAAATCGTTCTTCTTTAAATTGCATACCGGTACTTTACACGTTAAAACATTTCTGGAAAAACATAAGTTCTATTTGCCAAAGGTAACCAACTGCCTTATTTGTAGAAAACCGGAAAACATAGATCATGTCTTCATCCACTGTTGGGAGGGGGTCTATTTCTGGGACGTGTTGCAAAGAACCTTAAAAAAGGAGTTACCGATAGATCCCCAGGGAATCAGGTTTTTGCCTGTAAATGACGACGAAGGATTCCCGTACGACCTGATCATGCTCATGGGCCTCCACTGTCTATGGCGCTCGAGAATGGCGGGGTACCACTGTGACCTTGATGCCCGACCGGCGCGTGTATACTTCCGTGAATGTATGCAGAGGTACATAGAAGTACAGAAATCACAACAACCTGTTCCCGAGTGGCTGTCCAGGGTTGAACCCCTGACAGAACTCAAGGAATTTTAATAGACAACGTCATGCCGCAGTAGCGGACCGCAACAAATGTATATATTGCTGTTTTTGTATAGTTTTCATTGCAATTTGTGTTGTTCTATGTCGAGGACTGGCAATAAAGAAAAAAAAAAAGTGGTAGCGTGGCCGAGCGGTCTAAGGCGCTGCTTTTAGGCACCAGTCTCATCGGAGGCGTGGGTTCGAATCCCACCGCTGCCTTTTGTGTTGCTTTTTTTACGTGCGTTCTTCGGCAAAAGGCGCACGCGACCGTCACTCGGCAGGAGAACAGTGGTAGCGTGGCCGAGCATTCCACTTCCGGGCACCGTAGTGAACGGACGTGTTATCATGTGCTCCGAGGGAGCGGTGTTGGCGGCCGTGAACGGCCGCGGTAACAGGAATGCTGTTTTTGACGACGACGACTATCAGGTAATTTTGCCGCACTTGCCTACCGGACGAATCGTCCTTAATACTGTTTTCCTACACGCGGACGTCCGTGGAAGACCGTACAAAGTTGAGGATTTCCGTGACGCTCTGGCTCGTCTGGAACTGCTTCCCGATGTACTTGCTTTGGGGGCGTACCAGATGAACCACGTCTGGGCGGTCATGATGAAGACGGCGGAAGCTACTAAGAAACTGCTTGATGCAGGGACCATCATCGTCAAAGAACGACGCTGCATTGTCGTTGACCCCAACAACGAAGGTGTCCGCATGAAGCTACACTGGTTGCTGCCAAGTGTGTCAGACGAAGACATACGACAAGCTCTTGCCCCATACGGAAAGGTGACAGACGCAGCGAAAGAACGGTGGCGTGTTCAAGGCATATTGGACAAGGGCTCACCGACGAGGTCGGTGACGCTGCAGCTGAAAGCCGGAATTACAGTCGACGATATTCCGCACCAGCTACGTATAGCAGGGGAGCTCGTCCTTGCCGTCATTCCCGGCCGCGCCCCCCTTTGCATGCGGTGCCATACAACCAGTCATATTCGCCGGGACTGTCGTGTTCCACGCTGCAAGGTCTGCCGACGCTTCGGCCATGATCGTTCTCAGTGCGTCAAGACGTACGCTGTCGTTGCAGGACCAACGAGCAGAGCCGACGAAGTTGCTGAACACCTCATGGACGAGGTTGAAGTTGAAGACATTTCACCTGCTACAAGCGATAAGGCTGGCAATGCAGTCACGGAAAAGCTGCCTCTTCACTTTAAAAACTTGGGTCTAGACAAGAAAACTGACGTCGAGGATGTTTCTCCGGAAAAGAATGAAAACGCCGTGACTGAAAACGAGAGCGTCGCGACAAAACAGAGGGACGCCCCGAAGCCGTCGCCTGCCACTACATGTGCCGAAACGTCTGCAACGCCTGCCAGACCGACGTCGACATGGCAGGAGCCACTAACACGCCTGCGAAGCGGGCTCACGAGGAAACGCTCGGCGCATCTGGGACCTCTGGAGCGATGACATGCAGCGAGCCACCCACAAAGGCGGCTCAGCTGCGACGTACGTCATTCAAGCCGAGGCCCAACGTCCAAGTTGAGCGGAGACCCGAGACGGGGCCGCTCCCGTAGCGGCTTCGATTGGGTCTTGCAACCTTCCTACGGCTTCTACGTGTGATACCACCAGCTTGACCGGCGGAGCCACGTGCTACATAGTGAATGGGTCGATCAAGGTAAGCGCTATGCGACCCGTTTGTTCTTGATCATAATGGCAGCTAAACTTAACACAGCGATCCGTGTTGCCACGCTTAACGTCCGAGGACTAAGCGCAAGGCGACGGCAATACCAACTGAGTCGTATTTTTCTGGAAAATGATCTCGATATGATAGGTGACCCGTAAAACGAGCAATCGCAGGGAATTGTGGGGCGCGCCGTCTGCTAGCAGCTTCCGGTTCGACGGACGACGTGGCGGCATCGGCGGCATGCCCGGCGCACGTGTTTTCTACGCGGTTTCAACTGTCAGTTGTGCGAAGCTTTCCGTCCGCTTTGTCGACCACCACTGTCGTACCATTCATGCAGCTGATTTCTAGGTTTCAGTTCGCTCTGGGCGTGACTATGACGAGCCAACAAAGGCATGGATACGCTTTTATTCACAAAGGAACTCTGGTTTTTGTTTCGGCGGCCTTTTTTGTTTCTACCAGGTTTAGCTCTACGACATTTGCCGTTGCTTGGACGCACGTACCGTCACTGACTGATCTGCCTGCGGGTCAGTCAGACAGGTGAAAAAGTTATCGTTATCCGATAATTTATCAAGCGTATAGAAGCATTACTTAGAAAATCGGGTGCTGAGGCGATGGCTACAGCGGTGCATGCTGTTTATGTGATCGTAGCTAGAAACCGATATCGTCGGTGTAACGGTGCAGCTAGCGCCGAAAATAACTTTGCGCGCTGTCAACGGCATTTCTCGGTCGAAACTCTAGGTTCATTTGAAGTGGTATGTAGTTAGACGTTCTCGCTTTTTTTTTGTCAACAATTGCCTTATCGCCGTCATATTACGGCTGCGCATTATCTCTATCTGTGCTGAAGGAGCTAAGGAGGGCTAGTTGGTTACGAATATTATGCATCTCACTGTGTTCCGCTTAATTTCGCGCCGTAAAACCTCGTTTCCTAATACCTTTATATGTGCATGCGAGTACTGACATAGTTCTGGTTGCCTGAGTCAATGTTAGAGAAAGAAATATCTTGGGGAATCATTCCGTGTTGGCCCCTACACAGCTAATCGACGCCTGATAAGTGGCACTGTACGTTCATTTTCTTTTTGTTCACGGATAGTCTCTGCCTTGTTACTGTTTTGGAAGTGGCAGCCTTTCCTCTGATGCTTGTGCACAGCTGACTCAGCAAGGGTTGCTGCAAGGCAGTATTTACATGCGTTCACCTTTAACGCTTGAATTTGAGCAGCCAACGGCTGAACAGCCGACGATGGTTTTGCTAGGCAGCTACAATCGGGTAATCTTCGAGTGGGACAAAGCCGGACTGCAAGCGCAAGTGACTCAGTCAGCTAATCAGCTAAGGCGTTGCGCTGCTGAGCACGAGCTCGCGGGATCGACTCCCAGCCGCGGGGCCCGCATTTCGATGGAACCGAAATGCGAAAACGCCCGTGTGCTTGCGTTCTATTGCATGTTAAAGAACCATAGGTGGTCAAAATTAATCCGGAGCCCTCCACTACGGCGTGCCACATAATGAGAACTGGTTTTGGCCCATAAAACCCCAGAAAGAAGAACGGACTGCAAGCGCATCAATTAGAATTCAACGGCGAAGTGGTGGCGGCGGCTGCGCTGACTCGAACCGGAAGCAGCTAGCAGACGGCGCATGCCCACAATCCCTCGCTATTTTACGGGTCACCTATTGCAGTACAGGAGACCAAGATATCGAGTCAAGAGCAAACGGATCGCATGGTGCAACCTTTCGTTCCGCGTTACAGTGTATGCGTTTGTCATGCGGGCGGCACATCGGGGGGCTGTGCTATTTTTTTGCGCAACAGCTTAAACGCATCTGTGGAAGCAATGACAGTGTGTGAAACAGGACGCCTGATTGTTGTCGATTTTGTGCTCAGTGAAATTTCCTGGCGAGTTTTGTATTTACGCACCTAATAGACAGCACGAGAGGGAGTCCTTTTTTGAGCGAGTTGAGGTTTATTTAAAAACCGATAGGCTTCTGGTTTTACTAGGTGATTTCAACTGTGCGCGTTTTCCAGAGGACCGTGTGAAAAATTTGCCTGTGAATGACCATAGTGCAATGATATTGAGCAAACTTGTCAGCGAATACAACCTGGAAGACGTCGGCTATGTGTTGTACGATTACAGTGTTCCGCGGTTTACACATTTTCAAGGACTAAGTCACGCTAGGTTGGATAGAGCGTATGTATCACTGGAACTAGTACCGTTATGTAAAGCGTACGTGAACAAGCAAGTCTCTTTTAGCGACCACAGTTTGGTTGCCTTCACAATAGGAACAAAAGAACGAAAAACAAATTTCTCGTGGGACTTGTGGAAATTTAACGATAAATTACTCAATGATGACAGTTTCGTAAATGATGTTAAGGAAAAACTTCGACGATTGATTGCAGCCGATCAGAAATATGTAGTAGGCATGTGGGAAGATTTTAAAAATGAAGTCAAGCTAGGTGCTATAGAAAGAGCTACTAAGCTGAAACAAGAAGAAAAACAGAAGGAAAAGGCCCTAAGGAGCAAACTCGATTTCCTACTTAAAGTAGAAAGCACAGAACCTGGCCATGTCATGAAGGAAATAAAGCAAGTAAAAAGCCAGTTAGAAACAATCGACACAGAAAAGTATCGCGGAGCCATGATAAGATCCCGTGCAGAAAAACTGTGGCAAGGGGAAACACCGAATAAACGCACGCTTAGCGACGAGAAAGCTTACGCTCGCCGCAGTGATATCAATCAGATATGCTACAAAGATGGAGTCACGAGTGACATCACGATCATTGAACAAGCATTTGTTGAACATTATGATGACCTGTTTAGCAAAAGAAAAACTGATCTGGGTGGTTTCATAGGCCAGTTCTTGCACTTAATGCCACAGTTGGAAGAAAGTGTTAAAAAAGACCTCGAAGCCCCTATAAGTGTGAGTGAAGTTGAAGCAGCTATAGAAGAACTAGGCTCAGGATAGGGGCCTGGGCAGGACGGCTTAAGCGCTGCCTTCTACAAAGCATTTAAGGCAGAAATAGCTCCGATTATGAAGCAATTTTTAGTGCTGTCATATGAAAACAACCGTATACACCCGTCTTTCCGAACAACTCAGATGGTCCTGATCCCCAAATCTGATGATCCAGTAAAGCGCTTGTACGTTGCATCGTACCGTCCCATTAGCCTCGCGAACACTGACTATAAAATATTTATGAAAATATTAGCAAGAAGGTTACAGAGCGTAATTAAACATTTAGTTGGAGCCCACCAAACGTGTGGGATTAAAGCGCGCACAATAACCACCAACGTACACATCGCTAGGAGCGTTCTAGAATGCGTCGATGCTTTAGAGGGTCGAGTTGCAATGTTGCAGCTAAACCTGCAGAAGGCATTCGACCGTGTGTCTCATGATATTCTCTTCGAGATTTTAGAATACACGAACCTAGGATCCATGATTATAGATGGCTTAAAAATGGTCTACAAAGAATGCAGCACACGGTTGATTATCAACAAGTCTCTCACAAGAAGTGTCAATGTCTGTTCGTCTCTGAAACAAGGGTGTCCAATCTCGTCATTGCTATTCGCGATATACCTGGAACCCTATTGCCTAGCCGTTAGAGAAAACGATAAAATACGAGGTTTCAAATTACAGCAAAGCGAGGTGAAAGTACTATCTTACGCAGACGATCTAGCAGTGTTTTGTGATGACTATGACAGTATCAGCGAAGTGGTAACTGTAGCGAAGTCTTATTGCGAAAAAACAGGAAGTGCTATTAACTGGGACAAGTGCATCGGGTTTTGGCACGGCGCATGGAAAAGCCCACCATGCACTCTCGCAAACATCCAGTGGGTGACCATGCCTGCAAAATATCTAGGGGTGCCACTCGAACATTATAACGACAGTACTACGTTCTGGGAACAAGAAACACAGATGTTGAAGGAAAAAGCGCTTGCGTGGCAAGGACGTAACCTATCAATGTTCGCGCGCTCCACCGTGTGTAACATTTTCCTGGTTGCTAAAATTTGGTACATATTACAAGCGCTATTCATGTCGAGAGTGAATGTACAGAAGCTGCATAGAGTGTTTGCCGTGTTCATTTGGAACTCAACTTGGGAACGCGGCAGCCGCACTAATCTGTTTAGATCGGTTCGCAGTGGTGGTCTCGGACTGTCACATCTATTTGTACGACAGATCGTATCGCGGTTTATGTTCTTGCGAAACCAGAGTGATCCTTTTTTGCGCACCATGATACAAGTGCGATTAAGTGATCTTTTACCTGACTTTCTTGTTTCGTGTTCGTATGCTGAATCCCGTCCAGTGAAAGGCTTCCTTCGGGAAGTAGTGTCATCCTTCCGTATGCTGAGTGTTCGTTTCTCGCTAGAATACTTAAGTTCAGTTAAAAGAAAGAAACTGTATCACGATATGTTAGACTTATTAATGCCAGTTCCATTGTACAGGATAGCATACTCTGGAGGCTCAGGAGATGATGTTCTAAAAAGAGTCAAAAGAATGCCTGTGAAACCATCAGTTAAGTCATTCTTCTTTAAACTCCACACAAATACCCGGCCCGTGAAGACTTGGCTGGCAGACAAGGGTTTATTTGTGCCTTAGACTACCAATTGCTTACTGTGTAAGAAACCAGAGACTGTCGACCATGTCTTCATTGATTGTTGGGACCCATTTTTTCATTGGGACATTTTACAACAAACCTTAAAGAAAGAATTACCAATAACTCCACGTGGTATCAGGTACTTAGACACAGAAACTAATAATGTTCCATATGACCTTATTATGCTAATAAGCCTCCATAGTATATGATGCACAAGAATGTATGTACGCCATGCTGATGTGGATGTCCATTCTGTTCGAGAAAACTTTATCGAAAGTGTCGCCTACATGCGTAAAGTCTACAAAGCGCACAAAGAACCACCGGACTGGTTGCCACTGTTCGATGAGTTGGTGAAAGTTGAAACGATTTTAATGCAACCGAGTCAGCATAAGCTAAGCTGACTCTCTTTTTTAACAATGTATTCAGCATGGCACTTCAATTGCAAGGCAATAAAGAAAAAAAAAAAAGGTAGCGTGGCCGAGCGGTCTAAGGCGCTGGTTTTAGGCACCAGTCTCCTCGGAGGCGTGGGTTCGAATCCCATCGCTGCCATATTGTGTTGCTTTTTTTACGTGCGTTCTTAGGCAAAAAGCGCACGCGACCGTCACTCGGCAGGAGAACAGTGGTAGCGTGGCCGAGCGGTCTAAGGCGCTGGTTTTAGGCACCAGTCTCCTCGGAGGCGTGGGTTCGAATCCCACCGCTGCCATATTGTGTTACTTTTTTACGTGCGTTCTTAGGCAAAAAGCGCACGCGACCGTCACTCGGCAGGAGAACAGTGGTAGCGTGGCCGAGCGGTCTAAGGCGCTGGTTTTAGGCACCAGTCTCCTCGGAGGCGTGGGTTCGAATCCCACCGCTGCCATATTGTGTTGCTTTTTTTACGTGCGTTCTTCGGCAAAAAGCGCACGCGACCGTCACTCGGCAGGAGAACAGTGGTAGCGTGGCCGAGCGGTCTAAGGCGCTGGTTTTAGGCACCAGTCTCCTCGGAGGCGTGGGTTCGAATCCCACCGCTGCCATATTGTGTTGCTTTTTTTACGTGCGTTCTTCGGCAAAAAGCGCACGCGACCGTCACTCGGCAGGAGAACAGTGGTAGCGTGGCCGAGCGGTCTAAGGCGCTGGTTTTAGGCACCAGTCTCCTCGGAGGCGTGGGTTCGAATCCCATCGCTGCCATATTGTGTTACTTTTTTTACGTGCGTTCTTAGGCAAAAAGCGCACGCGACCGTCACTCGGCAGGAGAACAGTGGTAGCGTGGCCGAGCGGTCTAAGGCGCTGGTTTTAGGCACCAGTCTCCTCGGAGGCGTGGGTTCGAATCCCACCGCTGCCATATTGTGTTGCTTTTTTTACGTGCGTTCTTCGGCAAAAAGCGCACGCGACCGTCACTCGGCAGGAGAACAGTGGTAGCGTGGCCGAGCGGTCTAAGGCGCTGGTTTTAGGCACCAGTCTCCTCGGAGGCGTGGGTTCGAATCCCACCGCTGCCATATTGTGTTACTTTTTTTACGTGCGTTCTTCGGCAAAAAGCGCACGCGACCGTCACTCGGCAGGAGAACAGTGGTAGCGTGGCCGAGCGGTCTAAGGCGCTGGTTTTAGGCACCAGTCTCCTCGGAGGCGTGGGTTCGAATCCCACCGCTGCCATATTGTGTTGCTTTTTTTACGTGCGTTCTTCGGCAAAAAGCGCACGCGACCGTCACTCGGCAGGGAGACAGTGGTAGCGTGGCCGAGCGGTCTAAGGCGCTGGTTTTAGGCACCAGTCTCCTCGGAGGCGTGGGTTCGAATCCCACCGCTGCCATATTGTGTTGCTTTTTTTACGTGCGTTCTTCGGCAAAAAGCGCACGCGACCGTCACTCGGCAGGGGAGCAGTGGTAGCGTGGCCGAGCGGTCTAAGGCGCTGGTTTTAGGCACCAGTCTCCTCGGAGGCGTGGGTTCGAATCCCACCGCTGCCATATTGTGTCACTTTTTTACGTGCGTTCTTCGGCAAAAGGCGCACGCGACCGTCACTCGGCAGGGGAACAGTGGTAGCGTGGCCGAGCGGTCGATTCCACTTCCGGCCGCGAAAGCGTACGGACGTGTTTTTCATGTGCTCCAACGGGGCGGTGCTAGCGGCCCAACTTAGCCGGGGAAACAGGGACGACATGGAAGGCAACCAGGACTACCAAGAGTTGCTGCCTCATCTGCTAAAAGGTCGGATTGTTTTGAAAACGCTTTTTTTGCACAGTGACCCACGAGCAAGGCCGTACAGGGTTGAAGACTACCGGGATGCCCTTGGTCGTTTGGAATTGCTGCCTGAGGTTGATGCCTTAGGAGCATTTCAAATGAATCATGTGTGGGCTGTTACGTTCAAGAGTCATGAAAGTATGAAGAAGTTGTTGACGACTGGGAATATTACTGTGAAAGGCAGGAAGTGTCTGGTAGTAGACCCGAATAACCAAGATGTCCAAGTGAAAATCCACTGGGTCCTTCCTAATGTAACGAACGACGACATTCGTATGGCTTTCGAGCCATACGGCGAGGTGATGGAAACGACAAAGGAGCGCTGGCGTGTTCTCGGAATTTCGGAAAAGGCTACGACAACGCGCGTGCTGAACCTCAGGCTAAAGGCCGGAGTCACAATTGAAGACATCCCTTATCAAGTGCGTGTCGCCGGTGAGCCTGCCCTCGTAGTTATTCCAGGCAAGGCGCCACTCTGCTTGCGCTGCCAAGAAAAAGGGCACATCCGCCGCGACTGCTGAATCCCCCGATGTTCACGGTGCCGCCGGTTCAGCCATGACGAAACCCAGTGCGTACCCACGTACGCGAACATAACGGGCCCCAGAAAGGACGCTGACGTATCAGACAACATCAGGGACGAGGCTGAAGCTGAAGAAGTAGCAGCGACGGTGACGGTGAAACAAAAAGTGGTGGAAACGCCCCCGGCAGTGATACATCAACGTGAGTCAACAACTAGTGAAAGGAAAGAGCTGGAAGAAAAATGCGACAGGACCAAATAGTGAAGACTTGCACAACGAAAGGGCCGAAAAGTGTTTACCGCAGAGGAAACCGTCAAGTGAACCTCAGGATACACCGCCAAATGAAACGTCGACAGTGCAGTGTGAAACGATGGATGGCGTTGTAGAGGCGTCGACAAAGCGTATGCACAGCGACAGTGTTGGTGAACCAGACCATCTCGATGATGCAGATGACGGGGGGCCGCCAATGAAAACGGCTTTGACGCGACGAACGTCGTTGAAGCCGAAACCCCACATTCTTTCTGGTAGACGCCCGCTGGAGAAACCGCCTCAATAAATGCGGGGTCTCGCTACCTCTTGCTAAGTAAGCAACATGGGACTGCCAAAGCGACAACGCATGGACGATGCTGTCCCGTCCAGCCACCGAACTTCGGTTGACGAGGCAGGCAACAGACAGCGAGTTCATCCCGACCAACCACGGCCGCAACTCAGTGAAGGCTCTAATGAACCCTTGCTCCCTGAGGTAAACACTGCGCGATCCATCAGCTCTTCGCAACTTAAAGACGAAAGGCTCGGTCTTGCCTTGCGTGTTGCCACAGTAAATGTACGAGGATTGGCGACCAAGAAACGACAAAATCAACTTAACCGCCTTTTTCTGGAAAATAACTTATACATAGTAGCCGTGCAAGAAACAAAGTTTGAAAGTGAGGAGCAGACGGATCGCATGGTGGAAACTTTTCGAAGGCATCTTAATGTTTGTGTTAGCCACGCAGTAGGCACATCAGGCGGTTGTGCAATTTACATAAGGAATGACGTAGGCATCGAAGGCGAAAAAGTTGTTGCGTCGGAGGCGGGACGATTGCTTGTTCTTGACTTTTCGTATTGTGCAAGGGAATGGCGTGCTATCTGTATATACGCACCAAACACCGATTATGAGCGCGTTGTGTTGTTTGAAGAGTTAGAAAAATTTCTGAAATGCGAAAAATGTTTAATTATGTTTGGCGACTTTAATTGTGTGTGTTTCGCTGAAGATCGAGCCAAAAACACCCCTGTACGAGATAAAAGTTCACGGTTGCTTGTTTCACTGCTTCAGGAATATTATTTAGAGGATCTTGGATATTTATTGTTAAGAGGAAGCCGCCCTACCTACACCCATTATCAGCGCGGAAGCTGTGCTAGGCTGGATAGGATATATGTTACAGTCGACCTTGCCAGAGATTGTGACCACTACGAAGTGAAACATGTGTCATTTAGCGACCATAGCCTTGTAATGGCTACACTTGGAACCAACTTGAGAAAAAGCCGTTTTAATTGGGCTTTATGGAAATTCAATGTGAAACTTTTACATGACGAAAAATTTATGGAGTGTGTAACAAGAAGAATTGAACAAATGGCATCCACGGTATCACATGGTTGGGCAGCTGAGTGGGAAAACTTTAAGAGCGCAGTCAAGATGATTGCGATTGAAAGGGGAAGCATTAATAGCCAAATGCAAAAGAGTAATGAAAAGAACTCCAGTGCCAACTCGATTTTCTTATGTGCATGGAAAGCAGCAATCCCGGCATGTACATAAAAGCAATTGGTGAAGTAAAAACAAACTAGAAGTAATTGCAACGGAATAGTACAGGGCCGCAGTGATAAGGGCGCGAGCTGAGAAGATGTGGCTTGGTCAAACGCCCAACAAGCGAGCGATGTCCGATGAAGAAAATATGCGGCTCAAAATGAATACGACAGATCCTCTATTGCAACGAAGTGACATCAGGACAGGAGTAAAATTGAGCAAGCATTTGTTGAGCATTACAGCGAATTATTTGCGAATAACAAGGGCGGGAAAACTGGGCTAAGAACCGAGGTTATTAACTTAATACCCAGGCTTGATGAACAAGTTAAGACGCGATTAGAACAGCCAATAAGTATAGATGAAGTGAGAAGTGCCATTAAAGAATTGGCTCCAGGAAAAACACCCGGACCAGATGGAATAGGCGCAGCTTTTTACAAAATGTTCATCGAGGAAATCAGCCCCATTTTGCATAAGGTAATTCAAAACGCTTATGAGGAAAAATTGTTACCGCCTTCCTTTCGCGCTGCTCATATGGTTTTAATACCTAAAACGGATGATCCTGCGAAACTTTTATCAGTAGGGGCCTATCGCCCAATAACTCTTACAAATGTGACTATAAAATCTACACAAAAATTTTGGCTAAACGTCTGCAAAGCGTTATCATGCTTCTCGTTGGACCGCACCAGACATGTGGAATAAAAGGGCGTTCGATATGTACAAATGTGCATGTAGCCCGCAGTGTTCTCGAATGCTGTGATGCTATATCAGGACGAGTTGCAATGTTACAACTCGATCTCGCTAAGGCTTTTGACCGTGTCACACACGATGTTCTTTTTTCTGTGTTTCAGCATGCCAATGTTGGCAAAGTGTTATCAGAAGGTTTAAAGATGGCTTATAAGGATTGTACTGTGCGCATTATAGTTAACAAGAACCTCACCCAGAATATTGACGTCCGGTCATCTATAAAACAAGGATGTGCGATGTCATCACTGCTCTTCGCTCTTTACCTTGAACCTTTCTGCCTTAGTCTTATTAATAACGAAAAGGTACATGGTTTCAAGCTTCAGACGCATCACGTGAAAATCCTTGCCTACGCTGATGACGTAGGTGTTTTTTGCACTGACCGCAAAAGCATAGAAGAAGCCATTAGCGTCACCAAAGATTTTTGTAAACAGACAGGCTGCGCGATAAACTGGGAGAAAAGTATCGGTTTCTGGCACGGAACATGGGACGCTAAACCAGAAAAATTGGCGAGCCTTACGTGGGCAAGAAGTCCGTCTACGTATTTAGGCGTTCCTCTTGAGCATTATAACCAAACAGCAGATTACTGGGATGACCTGACGCCAAGGGGGAAGGAGAAAGTTGGAGGATGGCAAGGCCGTGAATTATCGATGTTTGCTCGGGCCAGTGCGTGCAATGTGTTTTTGATTGCCAAAGTGTGGTATGTGCTGCAATTTTTATCAATGTCACGCGTCCATGTGCAAAAACTGCACCGAATATTTGCGGTGTTCATTTGGGGCTCCAGTTGGGAGAGAGTTAGCCGAACTAATCTATTTCGCTCAGTGAAAGACGGAGGCCTGGGCCTTTCGCATCTGTCATCCGGCAGATTGTGTCGCGTTTTATGTTCATGCGGGACCAGAGAGACCCGTTTTTGAAAGAAATGATGCAAATGCGCTTGAAAAATGTATTGCCTGAATTTGTTGTGTCTAGTGCGACTACATTTGATTGTGGCGTAAAAGGTTACTTCAGAGAAGTAGTGACGACATTTAGGATACTTAAAACACGCTTCTCTTTCGAGTACCTAAGCCTTGTACCGAGAAAGAAGCTGTATAAAGATTTAATTGATGTGATGATACCAGTCCCATTATACAGATCCCTAAACAATGGAGGCCCAGGGCAGGATGTTTTAAAGAGAGTTAGAAGAATGACTGTTAGAGGAGCTGTTAAAACGTTCTTTTTCAAATTACACACAAACACACTCCCGGTAAAAACATGGCTAGATGAGAAAGGAATATTTGTACCTTGGACGACCAACTGCCTCTTGTGTAAGAAACCCGAAACCATCGAGCACACGTTTATTGATTGTTGGGACCCAGTATTTTTTGGGATGTGTTGCAACGAACCCCGAAGAAAGAGTTACCGATAACACCATATGGAATTCGATACCTTTCAGTACAGAATGAAAATAACGTTCCTTATGACATGATTATGATACTGGGCCTTCATAGCCTTTGGGTCACAAGAATGGCAGTTAGGCACGCAGACCCCAAAATAAAGTCAACCAGGGAAAACTTTATAGAGAACGTAACCTACATGCGCGAGGTATATAGCTCTTAGCCGAGCCTCCAGTTGGCTTTCGGTACTTGATGACTTGGCAAAATGAAGAAATTTAGTCTACCACACTGGTCAGCAGACCAAAGTGGTTTTTATCTATGTACTTGCTTTCTATTTGAATAAAAGTTCAAACAAAAAAAGGCCTGCTAGCTCAGTCGGTTAGAGCACCGTCGTGCTAATAACGCGAAGGTCGTAGGTTCGATCCCCCCTGCGCAGGCCACGCCTTTTTTTTGTGCGTTCTTCGCTCCAATGGCTCCCATGCTTATCTTTTTTTTTTTCCTTTTTGAATGCATAGACCGATCTCTCATATTTCGCCGTGACCGTCCACGCGCACCTAAAGTGACTCATCGTTGTCGTTTAATTGAGGCAGCCGTTGTCCTCGCCCGGCCGCATATTTAGAATATGCAGTAGGTACAACGCATGGCAACCGCAGAGCCACGCTATTGGCTTACGCGCTTGCGGGACGCTGTGATGTCAACCCTAGCAACGGCGCCAAGAGACTACTCTCGTTCCCGGTGCTTTATCGCCGCGGCTCCCTTCTTCCACAACGCCGCGGCTGGCTTGCGTTCGGACTGATCGGACTGTTTTTCTCCAAGTGTTTTGTTTTTAACCGCTGTACGCACGTGTTCTGCGGCTAGTGTCGCCCCGGGACTTTTTTTTTCCTCCAGCTGTGCGCTCGTGGATGTTCGGACGGTTTTTTTTTTCTTTTCCTTTTTTTTCTTTTTTTTTTTTCTTTACGGCTGTACGCACGTGTTCTGCATCACCAGCGCCCTTCGTCTCTTGTTGTGGGTCGTGGCTGGCCCACAGAAATAGATGACGCCTACCCCGAAACTGGCGAAACCGCGTGGATACGCGCTTCGACGCCCCACGCCCTCGCGTTTCCTAGAGCGCGACTTTGCGTGTCCCAACCACCGAAGTGCCCTCGCTGCCCTGCCGACTGATATAATCGGGACCTACACGCGTGCGGGAGCTTACGCTGCGAGGATCGCTGCGTGAAATCCATGCCCACAAGATCGGAACCTGTGAGATAGATGTGCCAATTTCTTCACCTTACAACGAACTCTCTCGGGTTTTATTGTGTTTTTCTGGCTTTCTCCATGTCCCGATACTCTTTATGTAAGGTACTTTGGAGTTCCAGTTGCACAATGTCAGTTTTATGACGTAATTGGTGTGCATGGTAAATATACCTTTAAAAAGTGCTATGCAAAATGCAATTTTCTACAACGAAAATGACATCGCAACAGCAACTACCACATACAAGAATATATTCAGTGTTCATTCTGTTGCCGCTGCCTGCTGTGCTAAAAACTTGTGGGCTCCCAGTCAACTTCGAGAATAACTATGAAATTCCATTCTGTGTTTATTCAAAAATAAGATTGGCCAACTTTTTTAATTTGTCTTGAGTGTCATTTTTTAATGTGAATAACATTTTTGATGTGAAATGTGCAGTATGATCTTAACTTGGTCCACATTGTGCTGTGACATTGTTGGTTATGAATGGCACTATGCACTGTTTAGGTAATGCATGTTCTGCGAGTAATCTGCAGTGACATAATGCTTCACAATTGTTGTTCTTTACTTGAGTTTAGCCCACCGCCACAGCAAGCGACATATGAGGTATGCTAATTGTGGTCTGATAACCCATCACAGACATCTGTTGGGTATTTATAAGTGTGCAACAAAAAAATTTTGGATTCAATAAATTGAATTTTAAAAAGAACCAGCCATTAGTACATGTGGAAAAAAAAGTATGTTGAAGATTATGTGCCTAAGTTGCATCGAGCATAATAACCAGCGATTCCTTCTGGATGGTCCAAGTTTCATTGAAAGCTAGTCTATATTGCCACACAAGTTTTGTTCACTTCGACCTGAGACGCCTTATCACATTTCTGTTCCCGCACTCAGTGTGTACACGGTAGTATATTGTTAACGCAACTTGTATGTCACAGGCACTTGTAGAGAAACGGGCCTGTCATATCACACTGTGTACATGTGAAACAATCACAGCAGCAGCTTCTTGATTTGGCACTGTTATTTTATTTATTTATAAAAATATTTAAGGCCGTAGGGCTCAAGCAGAGGGTTGATTCAAATAAGGCACAATACAATAACAAACAGTCAAAAGAGTACAGAAATAAAAGTAAATGGTTAAATGTATCACATTCATTACTGCAATAATGCTCTAATCTAGAGTTGACCATGATGCTACTATAAATAGGGGCCACATGTCAAGCACAGCATTTGATTCAATCACTAATGAGTGTGCTTGTGCCGTCACTGTTGCCACCAAAGTATGCTTTACTTCAAATGACACAGGTTCGCCCAAATAATTTGTTGTTGGGATACGAACTGTCTTGCTCTCTGCCTCATCATCTGCACATCACAGCTATTTGACAGTATCTGGAAAGTTGAAATTCCTGGCAGGGGGGGGGGGGTTACAATCCCTTGATGAATTGGGCAAATGATTCTTTAATTTTTGTAAATTGTCGGGTTTAGCATTAGGAGGCCCGTAGGTTCCAGCTATAATGATCGAACTACATGATTAAATCAAGCTTACAGAATAAACTGTCATGATTGGTGTTACCAGCCAAGTTTGGCCATTTCAATCTCTCAAGCATGGTCCATAGATCGCATGGTGATTGTGTCTACAAAATGTTACGCACATGCACAACGAGGAAACAGTAGAAAATTTGAATGAAAGCACACGCTACTTTTTCTTCAGCCTTGATCGGCGAACGACTCAAGCCCTCGCAGCAGGTCGGGGCTTGTGTCACTATGCGTGTCATTCATTCCTCAGCCAATCACTGCGAGGCAAAGCAGCACTGAAATTTATGAGGTTACCCATCAGTGGCAAGGCTGCAGCATGCCGTGCAGTGCAAACAGCGTTCAAGTGATTTGTAGGACTCGGTATGGGGGAGGCCAGGGGAGAGTTGCAGCTCACCAACACTCGCCGAGGCACTGAAAGAGAGCCTGTGCTTGGGTGAGAGTAGTGTGCTCCTCGCACGGTTGTTTCGCATGATTGGACCATCTTGTATCTCTATTACTCCTATACCCACATTAAAACATTATTGCGGTAGAACACTCACTGGATGGCGCTTTACAGCCACCAACAGATTACAGAAATTTTCTTCCAAGCCTGCTCTGGAGCTTTTTAATAGCAGCCATTGGTATCAAAGGCAATGAAATTTTACGAAGATTTGCATGCCTCTACCTGCAGCAAGTAAATCCTTATGGTAGCAAATGTTAGTGTAACAAAGATGCAATCTGCTATTGTCACTAATTGATCAGAGTAATCGCATGTTTCAGTTGATGGTGGATCAAACGATAACTGCACACGTCCAAGCTTCTATTTGTTGCATATTCTTTGAACATTATAACTAACAAGGCAGAACTGTTTCTTCGTGAATCACATATTTTGCTCCCAAAACTTCATTTGCCGGCAGTTTTGGCTCTACTGACAATATTGCGTCAACGAACTCTGCAATTGTTTTGGTGATCTCAGATATATGAACACTCTTGTTCACGTGCAGCCTGTCATGGAAAATTTTAGCTCGTTAAATTTATTTCTTTGCTTCGCTCAGCTTTTTCCTTATGTAGTGTTACCTGAAATAGTCATGCGATATTGACACATATACTTGTTTATCTGTCTTCGGTGACCGCTTTCACCGGCTAACATTATTGCGCAGTGCAAGACACACATACAGACACCCGAGTTTAGTAACCTGAAGCATTTCTTCAGAATAGCCAGCTCCTTGTCTACCTGATAATTACAGGTGTAGCCCAATTTTCATGAAACTTTCTAATTCTATTGCATCCATTTGGCTTTGTGCACAGCCGCTGCAAACTTAGGTTCACAAATTCACTGAAAGTCCTTGTCCTTAAAAACTGCTATTGTTTCGCTCGTATCTTCTTCACTGGTATTATTTTTTGTACATGGAGTTTAAGAAGGTACTTAAAACATGACATATCCCCTGCTTTTGCACATATTCTACAGATTACTAAAACATTGCCCTCTAATGATGCAGCTGGCATTCAGCATGAAGAATTTTGCTGTCCATCCATTATGTAGAGAGAGAGAGAGAGATTTAATGAAGAGAAGGGAGGAGAGGTCGGCCTGGAGAGCGTGTCTCTAGCCTGCTACTCCTCACTGGGGTAAGGGGAAGTGGGAGATAGAGAGAGGTAGGTGACAGGTGATTATGATATCGTACAATGAGAAATCCATTATGTAAAAACTGATACTAGCTTCCTTTTTGAGTGGATTGATGGCCTAGGTACTGAAATGATCTATTTCTTAAATATTTGTAGTGAATACCCTGTACGACAGGGCTCTATGCATGCTCTGTCATGTTTCACATGCCTGGATGGTGTTCATTAGTTCTTGCTGGTTTGGTTCATTGGATGCGTAATCATGCTGTTTCCATGAATAAATCTTTGTTGGGAGTCAGCATGTTTACATTATTGATTTGTGTAATTTCTCTGGCCTCTGGTACAAGAATTTGCAAGCTTCTTTATATTAATGAAATGACAGCACATATTCAAGTGTACATAAAAAATTTTGTCAACTCATGTGGCATTTGGTACTACAAATTTTTCATCTTTCAGACACATGCTTAGTTGGATAGTAGAGTCATTCTTCAGTGTTACATTTTCATTGATGGTCGAAAGCAAACATTGGGATAATGAGAAGGCAGTGGCTTTATTACACCACGACACCATTATATCGCTGTTGAGTGCAGCATCGAAACTTTTGGGTGGTCTATCTAGTGGATACATATATTATTTATTCGTGATACCCTTAAGTACCCTGAAGTGAGGGTATTGCATAAGGGGGGGCAATAACAAAAAGATTAACGAAAGGCAAAATTTACGCAATGCAAACAGAAGCAAAAGTTTGTAAGAAAGGAAGGCAATGGCCTTCCCCAGCAAGGGGGAAAATAGTAAAAAAACTATGTACAAGATTAGGACAATAAAGCAGACGAAGGTTGTGGAAAATGCCGAGATCAGTTTTTATGACATTATGATGTGACAAGCTCTTCCAGTTGATAATGGTATGGGGATGAAGGATCATGCATAATTTGGTGTACTGCATGGGTACGTTTCACTTTGAAAGGTGGATCGCGTTGTGTACAAAAAGCTGGTGATGGCTAAAAGAAATCCTCGTGTAAGGATATTGCAATAACGTTTGTGGACTAGGCAGATAAAGTTAGACAAACCTTTAAGTTAATTCTAACTGAATATTCTGAACACTATATAGAAACAAGTACTTATAGGATCAACACCTGACAGGCATGAGAGATAATGCACTCCTGGAGGTGCACGTAAACATAGTCAAATTAAAGGTCAACATTGTAGCCTTGGGGTCGCAGCCAGAGTACACATAGTGACCCTGTGGTGACAGCTGAGCTTCTTTTTTCATGCTTGCAGTCTGTAGCTTTACATTGATCATGCCCTCCTTAAGCTTGTGTCTGAAAGAGAAGCAAAGTATGTATCAGAAATGCAGAGAACATACTCAAAGGCAAATAACACTAACATAAAACAACAAAGAAATGTCATTAGGATATTGACAGCCAAGTGCGAAATACATGAAAATGTACCTTGCTTGGATTCGTGCACTTGCTGAAGAACCTTACTGGAGAGCTCCTGTTAGCAAAATTCAGCTTTGCATACGTGTGATGTCCACTGCCAGCTTGCTTAATGCCAGGCTGCAAAGGAAGTCGTTGATTACTGAAAGAAAATAGCAGTGAGCTGAGTTAGACTCGAATAGTAAGTACTACTGGCACCTCGGGTATATCTGTCCGATTCTTCAAAATATTCTACTCTACTGCAAGAATCAGTGCTAACGGCTCCCCTTTTGAGGATAAGTTATCCAGAGTGAGAAGTAAGCTAGATTATTTGGCAGTCACTCATAGGAAATATAGTTATGTCAGCATGCACACAATAAATTTCAAGGTTTTAGGTAGGTTTGGTTTATTTCACTAAGCTACACTGCAATAGACCTATGAATTGAAGCTTCACAGGGCAGGTGGTAACTGGCTGGCGGTTCTACTCACTAAAGCATTTCTAGGATAACCAGTACTAAATTCTTTCATTCTTCGCGCGGCTGAAGTGCCGATGACTGGTCCTACAGACGAGGACAGCGAGTATCGGGAACCTAGCGTGTACTTTTATAAATTGTTTCGTACCCTAGATTCCGCCTAACCGCTAGGCAAGCAGCAACGCCCAAGCAGACACTCACCATAATGTCCTTCCACAGACTTCAAGCAGTTGCAATCCGGAACCGCGTACGATGCAGACCGCGTCCCGCACGACTGAAAATATCTACTTCTATGCTACCGAATCCGTCACTTCAAACAAGCGAACTACCGTGAGAAATCATAGCTATCATAGCGCAAAAGAGTCATGAACCAAGAAGCCGCGTGAAAAAACGACGAACCGCTAAAATTTTGAACCGCGAGGGCATGAGTCAAATGGGAGCTCGATGATGCTGAGCATTAATTTGCGTTTACAATTGCTAAACAGACGTAGTACTTAAAATTACTATACATGATTGAGAATAATTATTTCTGACCTTTTTTTTATCATGTAAGAAAAGCGTTATAAGGTGGGAGAAAGTTTGTTGGTTAAAATTGCACTTATTACGGCGCCTCTAGCGGGAGATAGTGTGCTCACTGGGAAGTGGAACAGGAGTGGAAGTACTATGCTTGTTTTTTTGCAGGCTTCAACACTCCGATAACCTCATGCAAAGTTTTGGAAACATTTTACAACCTATAGGTTGAGAATAAATTCATGTTGCTTTGTATAATATATTTTTGTTTTATTTAGAACTGCGTTTATGGTTGTTGCTATTAACTGCAAACGTTCTAAAATGCATTGCGGGCATTACCATCATCATCGACATCATCCATCGACAAGTGCGCGTTGCACGAAGTTTCCAGTTTAGCTTGGGAGATACATTTATGTGTTTTCTTTTGTACAAATTTAGAGTTATTTCGTGATTGAGAAAGGGCAACGTGTGTCTGCTAAGCGATTGTTTAGAGCGAGTACAAAAATAAGCATATGTTTCTATGTGTGAGCTGGTGGCAGAGAACGGAGAGCCGAGACCAACTACGAAACGTAGCAGCAAGTTCGTGAGTTACTGTGATGAACTGACTTTAGTTCTTTTTTGTGGCTAACGCAAACCGCACGTGAAGGCTACAGGGTGCGTCGACCTCGCGCATGTTGTACGTGTATGTTAGACTAAACTTAGACTTATTTGCAGAGCTTATGCCAGTTCTGACCGAACAAGAAACACGTTTGGTCGAAGTGTCATTACTCATAGTCGAAGTGGTGCTTTACCTTGAGCTGTAAGGGGTGTGCAAACAGCAAACGCTTTTTATAAGAAATTTAATTGACATTAAAAATAAAAGGTGTTAACTTATATAGGCAATACAATGTTGCGGGCTACATTACATTGCCCTGAAATATGAGGGCTAGTTGCTCACCTAACTAAACCATTATTTGTTCACAAAATTATTGCAGTTGGAATAATTGTGGGCAGTTCATTATTTTGTATAACTGTTGCAGCTGTGGTTGAAATATAACTTTGGTACTGCTTAATATGATACTGTGACTTGTGTATGCGGTTTACACAGCTGTTTTCTCAAATAAAGTTTTAGCATTGCTTTGACCTTGCTGTCAGCTCAAGAGAGGTTTTCACCGGGAACATGCATATGAAACTTGGTTTTTATTCATGTGCCATATTAGCTTGGAGAGTTTTCAAAACTACTCTACCGAGTAGCTTTCACTGCATAGGCACAGGAGATACAGATGTCAACAAAGGCATGCAAACGTCTTGATAAAAACATCAGTTGGACAAGCTAGTAAAAGCCACAATAGCGCTGATACTGCTGTGAAGTTTACAGCTTGCGACACGAAGTTTCAGAAAGTCATTTCAGCTACTTGAAAAAGTTAAAACGGGAAGTCACAATAAGAAATTTGTGCCCGCACTAAAGCGAGGCACACTCATTTCAGTGGCGAAAAAGCTATGTTCCAGCAGTATTAGTAGCACAAAACATTTATTAAAAACGGAACGAGCATTGAAGCTAGTTGAGCTTCTTCGCTTGCTGCAGGTAGGCTCCTTAGTCGCTGGTCGTGGCGGATCCGAGTTGGTCAGCACTGCTTCCCACTGGTCAGGGGTTGGGCTGAGAATGGACGGAAGGTTGGGTGGGGTATGTGCGCATGGCTACACTGAGTGATATAAGGAGGCGCATTCATCACAGCAAGGACATCTATATGAGTATAAAGTGGGATGGTGGCATTGTATAGATCTAAGATGGGGATAAGTATTAGTCTGAAGTCTTCACCAGGCCACAGCCTCTTCAGGAGCAAGTCTTATGTGTGGGGGTGGTAGGGTACAGTGAGTCAAGCGATAGTGCTGTAGGAGATGAGTATAGGGTAGTGGTAAAGGCTCCATTTAAGTCTCAGCCAGGGTCTCAATTTGCAGTGCTCGGTTGGCTTGCGCTCGGGCTATGATGACAGGTTCCTTGGGTGTGAGTCATTACACTTAGGCAGAGCCTCATTTCAGGAAAGACGAAGCCATTTTTTCCCCAAAACCAACGTAATATTCATTGCAAGAAAAAGAAAATAAGAGAACACTAAACAGCACACAGAAAGTACAAAAAAAATAATACAACTTGCCACGTGAGAAGTTCAAACTACTCTCGATCTAGAACTAAGAAAGACATACTCAAATCATCGAAAGTCTTAGTTACTCGGACAGTGGTTTGACAGCATGCACTGGTGCTTGTGTTGACGGCGGTAGTGGCTTGATGGGCAGTGGCACACGAGAGACGCGGGCGCACAGTAGAGCCAGTCCTGGGCGGTGGGGTCCAAGGCCATCGAAGTGCGACCGCTACAGCTGAGCAGCGCACGTACTGGTTTCTTGGCTCGTGGTTCTGCCCTGGCGCATCTCACCAGCATCGCTCAAGGCCTCTGGTCACCCCAGGTGACCTCTGCTCTCCACACGGTGGCTCAGGATCAGCAACAGGAGCTCAGGATCAACACCAGGAGCAGGAACGCCAACAGCAGCAGGAATAGCAGAGCCCTATGCTCGGCGGATCTCTCCAGGGACAGCCAGGGTCATCCTGGTTCTGTCGAGGCTCTCGGGTTCGAGTCTGGACCCCGGCGACATTGACACCAGCGATGTTCGAACCCCTATCTCCGAGCGTTACAGTCTGTCCCCTTCTTTCTCCTCGTACCTGTGGTTTCGTGCCCACCACTAATTGGTTGATCCTCTCTCTCTCGTCCGGCCGCTCGTGCCACCGCCCGCCAACATCGTCTTCCTTGTTGGCCACTCGATGGTGTCAGGAGCTGCTGCTCCTCCGCAGTGTTTTGTTGCTCTCCACTCACTCATGACATGGGCGCAGGCCCGTGTCAGTGTGCAGTGAGGTGGTGTCCGCAAGTTGTCGATGATGTTGTGATAGTGGTTGTACAGTTGTCAAGGAGGCCCTCGATATAGTCATGTGTGCGTGATTTGCAGTTGGTGTTGCTTAGATTCTCTAGAATGGTATGGTGTGCCACATGGTCAAAAACTTCCTTGAGCTCCAAGGCAAGAATGGCTTTTGAGCTATCAGGTGTGACATGGTCGAGGACTTCTTCCTTCAGTTGAAGTAGAATATCTTGGGTGGGAAGATTGGGTCGGAAACCAAAACATCATGTCTGGGAGGAGATGCTGGTCCTGTATGTGATGTTCAACTCTTCGTGGACAATATGCTCAAAGAGTTTTCCCCGGACAGGATCTCGGTGATATGGGGTGCCATAGGTTGCTGAGACAGAGCGTTTTATCCGGTATGGGCAATTAACGTGATCTCGGCATTCTTCCATTCTGCTACCCATCTTCCAATGTTTGTTAACAAGGTTAAGTGTGACCTGCAGGGAGTAGTCGTCTAGGTTCCGGAGGATTTTATTAGTGATTCAGTCGCGACTAGGTGTCGTGTTGCGAGTAAGTTAAGAGCTTGCACAAGTTCAGGTGAAATGATTGGCTGATGTAGTGTCTCATTTGGAGACCCGTACATTCGAGAGGGGTTTCAACAGGTGTGCCTAGATCTCTGATGTACTTTAAGATCTTGAAGGAGTTGGTCGTTAGTTCCAGGATAGTTGTAAAGAATTCACTTCATGGTGTGCTTGTTTTGGGTGGCATCAAGAAAGTGCCGGCGAATATGCCATGTTTTGGCTGTGCCAAGTGTACCTTGTATAGCATTGCACATCTGACCACAGTTCTTTTGTGCGAGTTGATCGGCGTATTTCTCAGCGGCTGCGGTGAGGGCTGCAATGTGGACTTCCAGCATCTGTTGTATTTCTGTCTGCGCCATCTCATGGCGAGGCTGTGTCGGGCTTCCCAAAGGTGCAGGAGGTGTGGATCAATTGTTGGGTTGTCCGTGGTGAGTACTATGTTTTTGGAGTGTTTTCAATTGTCACTTGGATACCACTCAGCCATTCCTCAAGGTTCTCGATGACGCTAAAACCAGTGGTCAGATGATCTTGTCTGAAGGCAATCCAGTCTGTTAGCTTGATGGTGCGGATTTTTCGACGCAGGAAGTTTCTTCTATGGATTGTGGTATGATGCAGTGATCGCCACCTAGTGTCTCATTTGTGTTTCACCATTCGGCTTGCGGGAGTTGGTAGGATAGTGTGAAGTCAAGACATGTCTCGATGCTGCTGCCCACTCTTGTAAGGTGTCGAGAATCCATGCGGATGGTGAGCTGATGTTGCTGTATCACATTATATTGTCACGGGGATTGGACTTGCCGGACCGCTTGCGAGAAAGGACGAACAAGTGTCCGCGTCTAGTGCCGCTACGTCGCATTCATCAAACGCAGACACGTTGGCCACTGAGATGCCTTGCGGGAGAGCTTGGGTCGAGTGCTGAAGTTGAGAAGCGGAAGCTGGACGTGGTTGTCGACAACAGTCACGAGGGTGTGTGGCACAGCAATATTCTGGTCAACAGTACTTAACTAGTGGAGACACTATGTAG
>NC_051157.2:206196537-206275260 GCF_013339745.2 Dermacentor silvarum | reverse complement strand
TCTGCGTATCTTTGCAGCATACAGCCACTCGTCAGCATAAGCCCATAACTTGACCTCTGCTGCTTGCAGTTGAAATCCGTTAATGTGATTATTTTGGATTATAGCCTGACCACAAGTTTCTAGGTAAACACAAAACAAGAGTGGGCTGAGTGGACAACCTGGCGAACGGAGCGCTCACATTAATGGGGCCCCCAATGTCTGATTAATTATAAGTCTCTGTACAGCAGCCCGGTACGCCATGGTCACCCCCTCAGTGATTATGTGGCCAAAATTGACATGTTTCAGGATGGTAAGCAAGATCTCATGCCAAACGCAATCAAACGCTTTCTCCAAGTCCAGCTGGAGGATCGCCACTGCATCGTACATGGCGTCACAACACCCTAGCACGCACTTTATCTTATGAATGTTGGTCAAATCGTTCTTGTTCCGCGAATGCCGCACGTCCTGGTGCGGGCCGACTATATCCTTGATAACTGACTGAACCCGACGTGCCAGTACCTTATCAATTTTGTAGTCGCAGTTAGTCAGCGCTATGGGGTCCGTAAGAGGAAAGTGCTTGAGCTTTTCGGTCTCTTCGGTTTTCGGAATTAGTACTGTATGGGACTGGCCAAAGGGATGGTGGAAGCATTTCAGTTCATATGCTTCATTGAAAACTGCGGTTAGACTACGAGCTAGGTGGTCCTTGAAAGTTTTGTACCAAACTGCACAAGACCGTCCGGTCCTGGTGACTTGCCAGGGTTCAGGTCTTCGATAGCTTCCATCACTTCGTTTTCTGTTATTGGTTGTTCTAACGTATCTTTTACTTCGCTCGACAATTGCGGTATTCGCTCCAAAAATAGGCGTTTGACTTCCTTGCATATTGACGGGCCTGAATGCGAAAAGCTTTCTGTTCTGCCGAGTGACGGTCGCGTGCGCCTTTTGCCGAAGAACGCACGTAAAAAAAGTGACACAATATGGCAGCGGTGGGATTCGAACCCACGTCTCCGAGGAGACTGGTGCCTTAAACCAGCGCCTTAGACCGCTCGGCCTCGCTACCACTGTTCTCCTGCCGAGTGACGGTCGCGTGTGCTTTTTGCCGAAGAACGCACGTAAAAAAAGCAAACACAATATGGCAGCGGTGGGATTCGAACCCACGCCTCCGAGGAGACTGGTGCCTAAAACCAGCGCCTTAGACCGCTCGGCCTTTTTTTTTCTTTATTGCCGTCGTCGACGTACAAAATCAAATGTTACAAATGATAAAACGTGTAGACCGCTCGGCCACGCTAACACTGTTCTCCTGCCGAGTGACGGTCGCGTGTGCTTTTTGCCGAAGAACGCACGTAAAAAAAGCAACACAATATGGCAGCGGTGGGATTCGAACCCACGCCTCCGAGGAGACTGGTGCCTAAAACCAGCGCCTTAGACCGCTCGGCCACGCTACCACTGTTCTCCTGCCGAGTGACGGTCGCGTGCGCCTTTTGCCGAAGAACGCACGTAAAAAAAGTGACACAATATGGCAGCGGTGGGATTCGAACCCACGTCTCCGAGGAGACTGGTGCCTTAAACCAGCGCCTTAGACCGCTCGGCCTCGCTATTTTTTTTTCTTTATTGCCAGTTACAAGAAATACAGGACTGAAATACATAAAAATAGTCAAATGCTAAAAGGTTTCTCCTGTCTTGGAGAAAGTAATTCTAAATAAATTTCATATTCAAAAGCAATTCTACACAAGGCAGCCAGTGTGGCACAGGTATTCGTGCTTTCTGTTCTTCTACATATCTGTGAATGCTTTCTTTGAAGTATTGGCGAGCTGCTCTGGCGTCAACATCTGCATTTCGGACGGCCATGCGACATCTCCAGACACTGTGCAATACAATGAGCATAATTAAATCATAAGGTACTCCATCTTCGTTATCGATAGCCAAGAATCGGATTCCTTGAGGGTGCAGCGGAAAATCTTTCTTAAGGGTCCTCTGTAGAATGTCCCACAGGAATACCGCGTCCCAACACTCTAAAAACACATGGTCAATAGTTTCGTCTCGCTTACAAATTTGGCAGTGTACTCCCCAGGGCACAAAAGTCCCCTTTCTGCCATCCATGTCTTGACGGTCAGTGTCCCGGTGTGTAAACGAAAGAAAAATGTTTTGACGCCTGGTGGTACCATCATTTTCTTGACACGCTTAAGCACATCCTTTCCTCTTGAGGTACTGTACAAAGATATATATAGCGGCACAGGTAACACCACATCACACAGGTCTCTGTATAACTTTTTCCGACCCACATCACTTAAGTAGTTTGTAGAAAACCGCACACACAAAAAACGGGTGGACATAATAACCTCTTTCAAATAACCCCGAATGCATCCGTGGATGCGATCCGTTGAGACAACAAGATCTGGTAGGGCATTACCCAACCGAACCTGGCACAATGTTCGAAGGAAGGGATCTTTTACGTCTCTGAAGAACATAAACCGATTAACTATTTGACGTAGATACAAATGGCCTAACGCCAACCCGCCATCAGGGACTCGCCTAAACAAATTGGTTCTGCTTGTTCGCTCCCATGAGGAGCCCCAAACGAACACTGCAAATATTCTGTGCAGTTTCTGGACATTCATTCTTGAACAATGTATCACTTGCATTACATACCACAACTTACTTATAAAAATAAGTTGCATACTGTCGCTCTTGCAAGACTGACAAATTCCAGCCATTCCAGTTATTGGTTTTCTCGCGTAAGTTGCCAATTTCGTTGCGCCAGTAAGGTTCGCTGTCCTGATAATTTTCTAAGGGCACTCCCAAATATTTAACAGGAGTGGTCACGAATCTTAAATTCGCGAAAGTGTCTGGCTTAGACGGCCAATAGCCGTGCCAAAACCCCAGAGACTTTCCCCAGTTCACGCAGCTTCCACTTGAAAGACAAAAACTTTCCACAGTTTTAATAACATGCAGAACACTGTCATAATCCGTACAAAAAGCGGCAATGTCGTCGGCATAGGCCAGCAACCTCACTTCTACCTGTTGCAGTTTGAACCCACGTATATGCTCGCTTGCAATAACATGTAGACAAAAGGATTCGATGTACAAACAAAACAGCAATGCTGATATTGGGCACCCCTGGCGCAGAGATTGTAGCACTGGTATGCGCTCACCAACCACTTTATTCACTATTAACTGCGTCGTGCACGAGCTGTACGCCATCGTGACGCCTTCTCTAATAACATGGCCTACATTTACATGGTCTAGTACACACAAGAGAGCGTCATGGGGAACCCTATCAAACGCCTTCTCGAAGTCTATCTGTAGCATGGCTACTCCAGCACCCGTAACATCACAACATTCCAGAATAGAACGTGCCACGTGAGTGTTCGTAGTGATGGAGCTCCCTTTAATGCCGCATGTCTGATGCTTCCCTACAATTTCCGAGATAACAGTTTGTAATCTCTTAGCTAACACTTTCATGAAGATTTTATAATCACTGTTTGTCAAGCTAATGGGTCGATAGGCAGTTACATTTCGTAATTTTACTGTATCATCAGATTTAGGTATAAGAATCGTATGCGCAGTAACAAAAGATGGAGGTAGCGACTTAAGCTCGTAAGCTTCGTTATAAATACGCGTTAGAATTGGAGAGACTGTTCCCTTAAATGTTTTATAAAACGCTGCACCAAGGCCGTCTGGACCCGGTGATTTCCCTAAGTTCATGTTTTCTATCGCAAAATCCACCTCTTCATTTGTGATGGGCTGCTCCAAAGCTTCTCTTGTCACATCGTCCAACCGTGTCATCAAGGAAACAAACTCACGTTTGAAAAGGTCGATATTCACTACGCTGCGAGCAAACAACGCACGATAGTACTCCGAAAACGTTCTAACAATTTCGTCAGTATCCTTAGTGATCACACCTGCACGTACAATTTCTACTATTTGCTGCCTTCGCGCATGCCACTTTTCCGCCCCCAACGCTCTTTTCGTCGGCGATTCTCCGCTTATCAGCCTTTCAGCTCTTGCGCGTATTAAGGCACCACGGTACCGTTCGGTATCGATAAGCTCCAGCTTGCGCTTCACCACTCGTATATCGTCCATAAATTCACCCAGTCTGAGCGATTCTTGATTAAGTAGCAGTTGAAGGTTCGTGCGTAGTGTTTTTTCTTGAAACCTTGCTTCTCTAGCTACTGCACTTGAACGTTCCAGTGCTTTTATTTTAACCTGATTCTTTAATAATTCCCATCTTTCTCCCCAAGGAATTTTGTTGTTTTCCTTGAGTTTTTTAAATAAATCAGTTACTTGCTTCACAAAAACATCATCATTCATCAGCTTACAATTCAGTTTCCATAACTGCCAATTAAAATTATTCCTTGAGTCTTCTCGACTTGCTATAGTAAAATAAACTAAGCAGTGATCACTAAAGGAGACTGGCGTAGCATGATACTGTTGACACAAAGGTATAATATCCAAAGACGCATATATTCTATCCAATCGGGCATGACTCGATCTTTGAAAATGAGTAAATTGGACGGTTCGCGTACCTTCCAAACATTGCCCTACATCTTCCATACCACCATCATTCACAATTTCTCTAAGAATAACAGTGCTTATGTCATTAAAATCTCGTCTGCTAGTTTTATCTACTGCAGAAAGCACACAGTTGAAATCACCGGCAATAATGACAAGTTTCTGGCAGTCACAGTATTGATTAACACGCTCGAAAAAGGTTCGCCTCTCTTCCGCATTGTTAGGTGCATACACACAAATCATACGCCACTCCTTAGCGGCAAAAAGAAAATCGCAGATGATGAGCCTCCCTGAGTCACAACTTAATGTCGCTTGTATTGATAAGCCCAAGCTCTGGCGCAAAAGAAGGCAACAACCTGCAGACGTCCCTACAGCATGGCTAACCACAGCGTCATAAGACAACGTAAAACGTCGAACCATGTTCCCAGTCTCTACTTCACCATCAACTTTAGTTTCCTGTATCGCCACAATGTCGAGGTCAAACTCGGTCACCAATCGGTACAGCTGACTCTGTTTTCGTTTAGACGCAAGCCCTCGGACGTTAATCGTCGCGATACGTAGCGATTTAGGAATAGAAGCCATAGTGACTATGAAGAAAGGCTGGGAATCGTGGTGGTACTCTCAGCAAAAAGCCGCATGCCAGGGCGTCGTGCCATGGCAGATCTTACGCTACGTTGGCGCTGTAGGCGGCGTTGCCGCCACACTTTTACCGGTGGCCACGTTCGGTCGAGGTCTCAGTGAGGGCCGCCGAACGATAGCCGCCTTGGTTGGTGGTTGCCCTTCGCCGTCGGTGTTCGCCGTTGTCTCGTTGGTATCCTCGTGAGCCCGCTTTGCTGCCACACCAGAGCTTGGTGCTTCTGTGACGTCCATACACGCGGACTTGTCCGCCTCGGCGTCTTCGGTAGCGTCCTCGGTGTTCTTGTTAGGCTCAGCTTTCACATCCGTACCTTGGGAGAGGGGTGGGAACTCTTCTTCGGAAGACTTGCTGTTGTCTGCCCCGTCTACCGTGGTCGGCCCAGAAGACGCCTCGATGCTTGAGGTTTGACCTCCCGCCGTTTCTTCGGCATCAGCTTCGTCCATGAGGTGCTCTGACGTGTCATCACCCCTCAAGGATCCTACAGCACTTGCGTAGCTTTTCGCACATTGGGAGTCCTCATGGCCATACCGTCGGCAAAGCGCACAACGTGGCACCTGGAAGTCTCTGCGTATATGCCCACTAGATTTGCAACGGAGGCAAAGTGGGGCCCTGCCTGGTACAACAATTAGCGCAGGTTCACCGGCCACCTTGATTTGGTGCGGTATGTCGTCGATCTTGAAACCCGGCCCCAACTTCAAGGTAACCGTACGGGTCGTAGAGCCCTTGTCGAGAACGCCATGCGCACGCCACTTTTCCCTTGACACGTCGACCACCTTCCCGTACGGCGATAGCGCGGCACGCACATCCTCGTCTGCAACACCGTGGAGCAGCCAGTGAATCTTGAAGCGAATACCTCGGTCATTAGGGTCGACTATCAGGCACTTGTGTTCTTTAACCTTCACGTCCTTCGCAGCAAGTAGTTTCTCCGTAGCCGCAGCGTCCTTGAGGGTGATAGCCCAGACGTGGTTCATCTGGTATGCCCCTAACGTGATAACGTCGGCCAGCACACCAAGATGAAGCAATGTGTCCCTGAAGTCTTCCACTCTGTAGGGTCTAGCAGTAACGTCAGCATGCATAAACACTGTGTTTTGCACAATTTTTCCTGTTGGCAGGTTCGGCAGAATAACTTGGTAATCTTCAGAAGCAGCAAAAAACCTGTTCCCGCGACCCGCTGGGGCCGCTGATACCGCTCCGACGGAGCGCGACATTCCGTGACCGTATCGCTCGAAAGCCGGAAAAGGAATGACCGCTCGGCCTCGCTACCACTGTTCTGCCGAGTGACGGTCGCGTGCGCTTTTTGCCGAAGAACGCACGTAAAAAAAGCAACACAATATAGCAGCGGTGGGATTCGAACCCACGCCTCCGAGGAGACTGGTGCCTTAAACCAGCGCCTTAGACCGCTCGGCCACGCTACCACTGTTCTCCTGCCGAGTGACGGTCGCGTGCGCCTTTTGCCGAAGAACGCACGTAAAAAAAGTGACACAATATGGCAGCGGTGGGATTCGAACCCACGCCTCCGAGGAGACTGGTGCCTAAAACCAGCGCCTTAGACCGCTCGGCCACGCTACCACTGTTCTCCTGCCGAGTGACGGTCGCGTGCGCCTTTTGCCGAAGAACGCACGTAAAAAAAGTGACACAATATGGCAGCGGTGGGATTCGAACCCACGTCTCCGAGGAGACTGGTGCCTTAAACCAGCGCCTTAGACCGCTCGGCCTCGCTACCACTGTTCTGCCGAGTGACGGT
This sequence comes from Dermacentor silvarum, assembly GCF_013339745.2. Taxonomy (NCBI): domain Eukaryota; kingdom Metazoa; phylum Arthropoda; class Arachnida; order Ixodida; family Ixodidae; genus Dermacentor; species Dermacentor silvarum. The sequence continues at coordinate 206,268,391 of NC_051157.2, read as the reverse complement.
CGCGTGCGCTTTTTGCCGAAGAACGCACGTAAAAAAAGCAACACAATATAGCAGCGGTGGGATTCGAACCCACGCCTCCGAGGAGACTGGTGCCTAAAACCAGCGCCTTAGACCGCTCGGCCACGCTACCACTGTTCTCCTGCCGAGTGACGGTCGCGTGCGCCTTTTGCCGAAGAACGCACGTAAAAAAAGTGACACAATATGGCAGCGGTGGGATTCGAACCCACGTCTCCGAGGAGACTGGTGCCTTAAACCAGCGCCTTAGACCGCTCGGCCTCGCTACCACTGTTCTGCCGAGTGACGGTCGCGTGCGCTTTTTGCCGAAGAACGCACGTAAAAAAAGCAACACAATATAGCAGCGGTGGGATTCGAACCCACGTCTCCGAGGAGACTGGTGCCTTAAACCAGCGCCTTAGACCGCTCGGCCTCGCTACCACTGTTCTGCCGAGTGACGGTCGCGTGCGCTTTTGCCGAAGAACGCACGTAAAAAAAGCAACACAATATAGCAGCGGTGGGATTCGAACCCACGCCTCCGAGGAGACTGGTGCCTAAAACCAGCGCCTTAGACCGCTCGGCCACGCTACCACTGTTCTCCTGCCGAGTGACGGTCGCGTGCGCCTTTTGCCGAAGAACGCACGTAAAAAAAGTGACACAATATGGCAGCGGTGGGATTCGAACCCACGTCTCCGAGGAGACTGGTGCCTTAAACCAGCGCCTTAGACCGCTCGGCCTCGCTACCACTGTTCTGCCGAGTGACGGTCGCGTGCGCTTTTTGCCGAAGAACGCACGTAAAAAAAGCAACACAATATAGCAGCGGTGGGATTCGAACCCACGTCTCCGAGGAGACTGGTGCCTTAAACCAGCGCCTTAGACCGCTCGGCCTCGCTACCACTGTTCTGCCGAGTGACGGTCGCGTGCGCTTTTTGCCGAAGAACGCACGTAAAAAAAGCAACACAATATAGCAGCGGTGGGATTCGAACCCACGCCTCCGAGGAGACTGGTGCCTAAAACCAGCGCCTTAGACCGCTCGGCCACGCTACCACTGTTCTGCCGAGTGACGGTCGCGTGCGCCTTTTGCCGAAGAACGCACGTAAAAAAAGTGACACAATATGGCAGCGGTGGGATTCGAACCCACGTCTCCGAGGAGACTGGTGCCTTAAACCAGCGCCTTAGACCGCTCGGCCTCGCTACCACTGTTCTGCCGAGTGACGGTCGCGTGCGCTTTTTGCCGAAGAACGCACGTAAAAAAAGCAACACAATATAGCAGCGGTGGGATTCGAACCCACGTCTCCGAGGAGACTGGTGCCTTAAACCAGCGCCTTAGACCGCTCGGCCTCGCTACCACTGTTCTGCCGAGTGACGGTCGCGTGCGCTTTTTGCCGAAGAACGCACGTAAAAAAAGCAACACAATATAGCAGCGGTGGGATTCGAACCCACGTCTCCGAGGAGACTGGTGCCTTAAACCAGCGCCTTAGACCGCTCGGCCTCGCTACCACTGTTCTGCCGAGTGACGGTCGCGTGCGCTTTTTGCCGAAGAACGCACGTAAAAAAAGCAACACAATATAGCAGCGGTGGGATTCGAACCCACGTCTCCGAGGAGACTGGTGCCTTAAACCAGCGCCTTAGACCGCTCGGCCTCGCTACCACTGTTCTGCCGAGTGACGGTCGCGTGCGCTTTTTGCCGAAGAACGCACGTAAAAAAAGCAACACAATATAGCAGCGGTGGGATTCGAACCCACGCCTCCGAGGAGACTGGTGCCTAAAACCAGCGCCTTAGACCGCTCGGCCACGCTACCACTGTTCTCCTGCCGAGTGACGGTCGCGTGCGCCTTTTGCCGAAGAACGCACGTAAAAAAAGTGACACAATATGGCAGCGGTGGGATTCGAACCCACGTCTCCGAGGAGACTGGTGCCTTAAACCAGCGCCTTAGACCGCTCGGCCTCGCTACCACTGTTCTGCCGAGTGACGGTCGCGTGCGCTTTTTGCCGAAGAACGCACGTAAAAAAAGCAACACAATATAGCAGCGGTGGGATTCGAACCCACGCCTCCGAGGAGACTGGTGCCTAAAACCAGCGCCTTAGACCGCTCGGCAACTTTTTTTTTTCTTTTCTTTATTGCCGGTCTGTCACAGATACAAAGCATTCACCTTACTTTGGAGAGAAAAAACAGTGTTATAATGAGCATTACGTGTCCTTGTGTTAGTGCATGTATTAAAAACGCTTTAAGGTTACCAGTGTATCTAACACAGGTAACCAGTCTGGTGGCTCAACCTGCAATTTATACACATCTCTTATTTGAGAGACACTTTCAATAAAATACTGTCTGGCTAGTTTGGCGTCCACATCAGCATTTCGTATGGCCATTCGTGTTTTCCAAATGCTGTGTAGGCTCAGAGTCATGATCATGTCATAGGGCACGCCATTTTCATTTTCAACCGGGAGAAAGCGGATACCGTAGGGTGATATAGGGAGTTCTTTTTTCAGTGTCCTCTGCAAGACATCCCAGTGGAATATTGCATCCCAGCAATCTAAGAAAATGTGTTCGATTGTCTCAGGCTTTGAGCAGATGAGACAGCTAACTGACCATGGTACAAACAGTCCTTTCTCTTTCAACCATGGTTTTACTGGAAGAGTGTTGGTGTGAAGCTGAGAGAAAAACGTTTTAACTGAGGATCGGACTGTCATTCTTTTAACACGTTTCAACACGTCACGTTCGGAGCCCACACAGTACATGGCACGATATAGAGGCACTGGTAACATAATGTCAATAACATCTTTGTATAAACGCTTTTTTGACACATTACTTAGATACGCCATTGAAAATCTAACTTTTAGCATTCTAAACGACATAACAACCTCACGAAGAAAGCCGCGAACACATCTTTCTTTTCTGGTACACGATACAATAAATTCAGGAATTACGTCACTCAATCGTAATTGCAAAATTGTTCGCAGAAATCCGTTCTTTTGGTCGCGCAAAAAAAATAAACCTTGATACAACTTGCTTGAGAAATAAATGCACTAAACTTAGTCCTCCGCTACGGACTGATCGAAATAAATTTGTTCTACTTGTTCTTTCCCATGTCCACACGAACACAGACGAACACTGCGAAGACTCTGTGTAACTTTTGCACGTTGGCACGAGACATACATAGCACTTGAAGAACATACCACACTTTTGCGACTAAAAACACGTTGCAAACTGTAGCGCGCGCGAAAACGGAGAAATCGCGCCCACCCCATTTATCAGTTTGTTCTTTAACACGTTTGGTTTCTTCGTTCCAGTATTGGGTGGTATCGTGGTAGTGTTCTAGAGGCACTCCGAGATATTTGACTAGGTGTCACAGTCCATTTCATGTTAGCGAAGTAATCTGGAGTGTTGACCCACGGTCCGTGCCAGAAGCCCAAACGTTTTTCCCAATTGATTACACTGCCCGTGAGCGAGCAAAATAACTATGCTTCTTTAACGCTTTCCTTAACGCTTTCCTTGTCGTCACAGAAGACTGCTATGTCGTCAGCATAACACAGTACTTTCACTTCGCTTGTGAGCAATCTGAAGCCGTATATTTTATCATTGTTGAGAATCTTTAGGCAGAAAGGTTCGAGAAAAATTGCGAACAATAATGATGATAATGGGCACCCTTGCCTGATACTACACTGAACGCTGAAGCTTTCGCTAACAGTTTTTTTCACAATTATGCTAGCTGAACTGTGAGTGTAACACATTTGCACACCAGTAGTAATCACAGACGCAACATTAATATACTCCAAAAGACTAAATAGAATTTCATGGGATACGCGATCGAAAGCTTTTTCTATGTCAAGTTGTAACATAGCCACCCGTTCTGAAAAATCGTCGCAGTATTCAAGAATACTTCTGGTAACATAAATGTTGGTAAATATCGAGCGTCCTCTGATTCCACAAATTTGGTGAGGTCCTACCAAAGCTGTGATCACGGTTTGTAATCTTTTTGCTCGTACTTTCATATATACTTTGTAATCAACGTTGCTTAAGCTTATCGGTCGATAGGACGTGACCGATAAGAGCTTGACCGGGTCATCTGTTTTTGGGATTAATACAATGTGAGAGCACTTGAAAGATGGGGGCACTACATTTTCTTTATATGCTTCGGTTATTACACAATGCAGGGCTTTTGCCAGATCTTCTTTAAAAGCTTTGTAAAAAGAACTGCTTAAACCATCCGGACCTGGAGATTTCCCTACAGTTAATTCATCAATTGCTTCTTCAATTTCACGCGCGGTAATATCTGCTTCAAGACGCGTCTTCACATCATCGTCTAATCTTGGCATTAAGTGAAGGTATTCATTTTCAAAGCCGGTTGCAATTTTCATTTTATGACCTAACAGATTTCTAAAGTATTCTACAAAAGCAAGTTCAATTATCCGTTTGTCATTTGTTATGGCACCCTCATATTGTATTTCTTTTATTTCATTTTTAACGGCATAACTTTTTTCGTCCGTCAACGAGCGTTTGGTCGGCCTTTCTCCCAATCACAATCTTTCGCTACGAGCGCGAACAATGGCCCCTTTATACCTCTCGACATCTATAGCCTCCAGTTTGTCTTTTATTCCTTTAATTTCATTATTCAATGCCCCTGATTGTAGGCTTTCTGCGTTCAGCAAGTAGCCCAATTGACTACGGAGTACATTTTCCTTGTTTCTTTCACTGCGTCGCATTGCGCATGCTCCCTCGATTGCATTGATCTTTATTTCTTGTTTGAACAGCTCCCACTCAGCGATAAAGCTGTCCGTTTTAGACAGAATTCTTTCTATACTTTCTTTTGCTTTGTTAATAAAGTTATCATTGTGCAGAAGCTTGTCATTAAACTTCCAAAGTGCCCAGCTGAACGACGGCCCTTTGCGCTTTGCTCCTAAGGAAATCATAACCAAGCTGTGATCACTGAACGAAACATGTTTGACGTTGTAATCTTGGCATAACGGCACTATATTTGCAGATATGTATACTCTATCCAAGCGTGCATGGCTTGCACGTTGGAAATGAGTGAACTGTGGCCGTCTACCGCCAGCTAGAATATGACCGATATCTTCGAGAGAGTGGTCCTGAGCCATCGTCCTTAATTTCATGGCAATGTTGTCGCGTACTGGTTCGTTCCATGCTCTATCGGCAGCAGAACACACACAGTTAAAATCACCCAGGAATAGAATTATCCTGTCGCTATTTAAAAAGGATGCAATGCTTTCAAAAAAATCGTAGCGCTCGGTTTCTCTGTTGGGCGCGTACAGACAAATGGCCCGCCACTTCAAAGCAGAGAACAAGAAATCACACACAACTAACCGTCCAGTTTTACACACAGTCACAGTCTCTACTACGATTCTAGGGAGTTACGTAATAACAAGGCACATCCGCCGGACGACCCCACTGCATGACAAACACATACATAATAGCGTCGAGTAAATGGTCCTACCATGCGGTCTGTCTGAGCCTGGCTTTCGACTTTCGTTTCTTGAATCGCTACGATGTCGAGGTCATTCTCCAGTAAAAGACGGCTCACTTGATACTGTCGACGCCTTGAAGAAAGGCCTCGCACGTTTAGCGTGCCTATGCTAAGGGGCTCGTCAAGTCTTACTGCCATTTATAAGAGTGATCAAACAGGTCGCATGGCGCTCACCTCGTTCTGTGGGACACTGAAAATTCACTCGTAGCTGATGTTTCTGCGGTTGCCACGGGCGAACACACCATGAGTGCCTTATCAACAAGGCACTGGGGTTCAAGCCCCTCAGCTTGTCCTCCCTCACTTTTTGCATGCGTAGCGCCTGAACCAGGGGGATGAGACAGGCTTCTCTGAAACAGGGGGCTACGAGCCCCCTGGAATGTGACGGTCCGGCGGTACGTTGGGTTTCGGCTTGAAGCTCGGGCGGCGCCCTTGGGACGCTTTAGTGGGTGGCTCGCCGGCACTGGGCTCGTTTGAGGCTCCATTCCCTGCTGCTGTTTCCTCACGTGTTCTTTTCCCTGCGCCGATCTTCGAATCCGTCATGTCAACGTCTTCGGACTTTTCCAAAGGCGTCGGCTGGCTCATATTTTTTTCCACTGAGCTACTGGAAGCACTGGTTGTCGTCACAGGAGACGGTACAGGTTGTACAACCTGCTTGTCGTTATCCTGTTTCTCGTCTGCATTGGGCGACTGCAGCGAAGGGGGCGTTTCCTCCGACTCGGGTTCTCCGGTCTTGCTGGTGGCAACTTCCTCAGCTTCCAATTCATCCATTTGTAGCTCTGCATTGTCGTCCCACGCAGAGCGCCCTGTGACCTTCGCGTAAGTCCTCACGCAGTCTTCCTCAGCGTGGCCAAAGCGTTTGCACAGTGCGCACCGAGGGACACGACATTCGCGTCGTATGTGACCGGTTCCTTTACACCGTAGGCAGAGTGGAGCTCTTCCGGCCACTACTACCAACGTCAGGTCTCCTGCTACTCGTAGTTGATGTGGAATGTCTTCCTTTGTATACCCTGCCTTGAGTTGAAGGCTGATAATGCGCGTTGTAGAGCCTTTGTCTGATAAACCTTCCGTTCGCCATCGCTCTCTTGCCACTTCGGTGACCTTACCGTAGGGTGCAAGCGCAGTCCGTATGTCTTCGTCGTCTACGTAATGAAGCACCCAATGGAGCTTTAGTCGAACGTCCTGGTTGTTCGGGTCCACAACGACACAACGGCGGTCCTTCACGGAAACGTCGGTTGCAGAAAGCAGTCTCTTCTTTGCCTCCGTATTCTTGAGCGTGACCGCCCACACGTGGTTCATTTGGTATGCCCCTAACGCTTCAACGTCAGGGAGCATTGCCAAACGCCTAAGAGCATCTCGGATGTCTTCTACTCGGTAGGGTCTTCCTCGAACATCCGCATGAAAAAATACAGTGTTTAAAACAATACGACCAGTTGGAAGAGGAGGCAAAATGATTTCGTAATCCTGGTTGGCACTGGCAGCATTCCTGTTACCGCGGCTAAACATGGCCGCTGACACCGCCCCAGAGGAGCGAAACATTCCTCGACCGTTCACGGCGGTGGCCGGAAGTGGAATCGAGACCGCTCGGCCACGCTACCACTGTTCTCCTGCCGAGTGACGGTCGCGTGCGCCTTTTGCCGAAGAACGCACGTAAAAAAAGTGACACAATATGGCAGCGGTGGGATTCGAACCCACGCCTCCGAGGAGACTGGTGCCTAAAACCAGCGCCTTAGACCGCTCGGCCACGCTACCACTGTTCCCCTGCCGAGTGACGGTCGCGTGCGCCTTTTGCCGAAGAACGCACGTAAAAAAAGTGACACAATATGGCAGCGGTGGGATTCGAACCCACGCCTCCGAGGAGACTGGTGCCTAAAACCAGCGCCTTAGACCGCTCGGCCACGCTACCACTGTTCTCCAGCTGAGTGACGGTCGCGTGCGCCTTTTGCCGAAGAGCGCACGTAAAAAAAAATGACGCAATATGGCAGCGGTGGGATTCGAACCCACGCCTCCGAGGAGACTGGTGCCTAAAACCAGCGCCTTAGACCGCTCGGCCACGCTACCACTGTTCCCCTGCCGAGTGACGGTCGCGTGCGCCTTTTGCCGAAGAACGCACGTAAAAAAAGTGACACAATATGGCAGCGGTGGGATTCGAACCCACGCCTCCGAGGAGACTGGTGCCTAAAACCAGCGCCTTAGACCGCTCGGCCACGCTACCACTGTTCTCCAGCTGAGTGACGGTCGCGTGCGCCTTTTGCCGAAGAGCGCACGTAAAAAAAAAATGACGCAATATGGCAGCGGTGGGATTCGAACCCACGCCTCCGAGGAGACTGGTGCCTAAAACCAGCGCCTTAGACCGCTCGGCCACGCTACCACTGTTCCCCTGCCGAGTGACGGTCGCGTGCGCCTTTTGCCGAAGAACGCACGTAAAAAAAAGTGACACAATATGGCAGCGGTGGGATTCGAACCCACGCCTCCGAGGAGACTGGTGCCTAAAACCAGCGCCTTAGACCGCTCGGCCACGCTACCACTGTTCACCTGCCGAGTGACGGTCGCGTGCGCCTTTTGCCGAAGAACGCACGTAAAAAAAAGTGACACAATATGGCAGCGGTGGGATTCGAACCCACGCCTCCGAGGAGACTGGTGCCTAAAACCAGCGCCTTAGACCGCTCGGCCACGCTACCACTGTTCTCCAGCTGAGTGACGGTCGCGTGCGCCTTTTGCCGAAGAGCGCACGTAAAAAAAAAATGACGCAATATGGCAGCGGTGGGATTCGAACCCACGCCTCCGAGGAGACTGGTGCCTAAAACCAGCGCCTTAGACCGCTCGGCCACGCTACCACTGTTCCCCTGCCGAGTGACGGTCGCGTGCGCCTTTTGCCGAAGAACGCACGTAAAAAAAAGTGACACAATATGGCAGCGGTGGGATTCGAACCCACGCCTCCGAGGAGACTGGTGCCTAAAACCAGCGCCTTAGACCGCTCGGCCACGCTACCACTGTTCCCCTGCCGAGTGACGGTCGCGTGCGCCTTTTGCCGAAGAACGCACGTAAAAAAAAGTGACACAATATGGCAGCGGTGGGATTCGAACCCACGCCTCCGAGGAGACTGGTGCCTAAAACCAGCGCCTTAGACCGCTCGGCCACGCTACCACTGTTCCCCTGCCGAGTGACGGTCGCGTGCGCCTTTTGCCGAAGAACGCACGTAAAAAAAAGTGACACAATATGGCAGCGGTGGGATTCGAACCCACGCCTCCGAGGAGACTAGTGCCTAAAACCAGCGCCTTAGACCGCTCGGCCACGCTACCACTGTTCCCCTGCCGAGTGACGGTCGCGTGCGCCTTTTGCCGAAGAACGCACGTAAAAAAAGTGACACAATATGGCAGCGGTGGGATTCGAACCCACGCCTCCGAGGAGACTGGTGCCTAAAACCAGCGCCTTAGACCGCTCGGCCACGCTACCTTTTTTTTTTTCTTTATTACCTTGTGATCAACATTTCACAGAAACAGCAATTGCAAACAAAAGAACAGGGAAATCCCTAGCCTCTCGGCTAGTTCGCGAGTTTTAAAATGGCTTGATTTTGGCCAAAAGATCAAAAACAGTAATCCATTCTGGAGGATCATCTAATGCCTTGCATACATCTCGTATGTAGATAACAGCTTCAATGAAATAATCTCTTGCCGATCTTGGACTCAAATGTGCATGTCTGACGTCCATTCTTGTTCGCCAGACACTGTGCATACACATCACCATGAACATATCACTTGGTACACCCTCTGGTTCCACACAAGGTAAGTAACGAATACCGAAAGCGCTTAAAGGTAGGTCCTTTTTTAAAGTCCTTTGAAGCACATCCCATAGGAACATCGCGTCATGGCAATCAAGAAAAGGATGTTCAATTGTTTCCGGTTTTCTACATATTAGGCAGTTTACAGACCATGGAACGAAGAGGCCTTTGCTCTGCAGCCATGGTTTTACAGGGAGGGTATCGGTATGTACTTGGAAAAAAAAGGATTTCATTGAGGCTTTCAGTGGCATTCGCTTAACACGCTTGAGGACGTCGCGCTCTGAGCCCAGCTGGTACAGCCCGCGGTACACAGGAATTGACAAAAAAAACATCAAGTAAGTCTTTGTATAATCGCTTACGTGTCACAGACGATAAGTATTCATAGGAAAATCTGCCCTTGAGAATCTGCATAGCCGCTACAACTTCGCGTAGGTAGCCAGATAACAACGCTGGCCGAAAAAAAAAAGGTTGATACAACGTAGTCTGGCAAGGAATCTTGTAATCGCACTTGGATTACAGTTCGAAGAAATACGTCAGCTTGATCACGCAAAAAGAAAAACCTCGTCACAATCTGCCTAAAAAACAGGTGCGATAGCCCCAAGCCCCCGTTATTAACTTTATGAAAAAGGTTGCATCGACTCATGCGCTCCCAAGTCGACCCCCAGATAAAGACTGCAAACACTCTGTGCAGTTTTTGTACAGAAACCCTAGTCATGCTTAATACCTGGAGCACATAGTACACTTTAGCAATCAAAAACATATTACAAACGGCTGCTCTTGAGAACATAGAAAAATTATGACCCCCCCATTTTTCTGTTTGTAATTTAACTCTTCTTGCTTCATCTGCCCAAAGTCTTTGCTGTCCTTATAGTGTTTTAGTTGAACTCCTAGATAGCTATCGGGAGTTGTGCTCCATTTTATGTTGCACATCATGTCTGGAGCACTCTCCCAGCTGCCATGCCAGAACCCAAGACATTTATTCCAGCTTATCATGCTTCCTGTTGCTCTACAAAAATTCTTAGCCTCTTCTACAACTTCGTACACGCTTTCTTCATTTGCGCAAAATGCAGCTATATCATTCGCATATGCGAGGATTTTAACTTCACTGTTGAAGAAAGTGTAGCCTCGAATACTCGGATTTGCAAGTACTTTTAAACAAAAGGGTTCCAGGTAAAGATCAAAGAGGAGGGATGACAAACAGCAGCCTTGTTTTACAGATGTTTCAACACGAATCATTTCACTTAGTTTCTTATTGATGACAAGTCTCGCTGTACATTTATCATAGACCATTTTCACTCCGTCTAGAATTACAGATCCTACATTGACGTGCTTCAGGATGAGGAACAGAATTTCATGCACAACTCTATCGAAAGCCTTGTTCAAATCCAGTTGAACCATTGCAACTCGATCCTGCATAGCGTCGCAACATTCAAGAACCGTTCTGGCTACGTGAATATTTGTAAGAATTGTTCTTCCTTTAATTCCGCAAGTCTGATGTGGACCTACAAGGGACTTGATAGCACTTTGGAAACGGCGAGCCAAAACTTTCATAAAGATCTTGTAATCAGTATTCGTTAAGCTTATTGGTCGGTATGCTTCCACAGAAAGCAGTTTCACCGGGTCATTAGTTTTCGGAATCATGATCACATGGGATGTTCGAAAGGATGGTGGTGTTAGTTTTTCTTCGTAGCATTCTTCTATAACTCGATGTAGGGACTCTGCCATGTCCCTTTTGAAGAATTTGTACACGGCGGCACCGAGACCATCTGGACCAGGAGATTTGCCAGGACTGAGATCGTCTATCGCCTGCTCAACTTCCGCGACTGTTATTGGCCTTTCCAGTGACTGTTTTGTTTCGTCAGAAAGCTTAGGCATAAGCGGCAGAAATTCGCTTAAAAACCGTTCAGTATCGCATGTTTTATGGCTAAATAATCTTCTATAATATTCAACAAAGGCAAGCTGTATCAGTTCACCGTCTTGAGTAATGTCATTGTGGAAACTGATTTCGTTAATTTCTTTTGATACTGCATGTTTCTTTTCGTCACATAGCGCGCGTTTTGTGGGCGTTTCTCCCATCCATAGCCGCTCGGACCTCGCCCTTATCACTGCGCCACGATACTTTTCTGCTTCTATGGTATCGAGCTTCGCCTTTACTTTTAATTTCTTTCGAGAACAGCCCAGGCTTAGCATTTTCTACGTTAACCATATAGTCTAACTCGCTATGCAGTTCTTTTTCTTACTGCCTTTCTTTCTGCCTCACAACACTTGCTCTTTCCAAAGCGGCGACCTTGAAGTCGCATTTAAACTGTTCCCACAGCATCATAAAGTTGCAAGTTTGATTCAACCGCATGCTATCTATATATTCCTTGATCTTTGCAACGAAAAAATCATCCTGTAGTAATTTGTTGTTGAATTTCCACAATTCCCAGTTAAACTTTGACACTTTTTTTTGTACCAATGGTAAGTATGACTAAAGAGTGATCACTAAAGCTCACATGCTGTGTATCATAATGGGAACATAAAGACACTAAAACAAAAGGGACATCAATTCGGTCTAATCTGGCATGAGATACATTTTGAAAATGGGTGTATTTTGCTTGGTCTTCATGCGTCAACACTAAAGCTATATCTTCGAGTTCATTATCCTCAATCATTCGATGCAATAATTCTGCACTTTTATCGCTATAAACTTTACTATTTGATCTATCTTCGGGTCTGCATACGCAATTGAAGTCACCAAGCAGTAATACACTTCTTTCACTTTCTAGACAGGGTCGCATGGTACTAAAAAAACTTTCTCGCTCAAAGATTCTATTCGGTGCATAGACACAAATTACACGCCAGGGAATTTCAGCATAAAGAAAATCACAAATAACTAGTCGGCCATTGTCACAAGAAGACACAGATTCAATGATTCCAAGGCTCTTTCGAATAAAGATAGCACAGCCACCAGCCCTACCAACGGCGTGACTCACACACATTGTATCTGTTGCGGAAGACTTCAACCATTCGATCAGTTAGTTCTTCACTCTCGATTTTGGTCTCTTGGACCGCTAACACATCAATATCATCTTCTAAAAGAATTCGATTTAGTTGTAATTGTCTTCTTCGCGCAGAAAGGCCTCTCGTATTGAAGGTCGCGACACGCAGGGCATGCTTAAAGCTAGCTGCCATCTCTATTAAGAAAAATTTGCCAATAGCCTACTCACATCTTCGCATCAAACATGCAGACCCCGCGGTGAGAGTAGGCTCCATGATCGCTGCACTTCCAGACAAAAAACACGAGAACGCCCCTTTCCGTGAGCGAAAAAAAAAAGGGGGGGGGAGGGGGGGGGGTTGCCGCCGCTAAGAAGGCGGCGGCGTGGAATTAGTCCGTCGGTCTGGCGTAAAGTTTGGCACTGGCTTGAAAGACTGCCGTCTGGAAGTTGCAGCCTTTGTGGGAGGTTCCCCTGTTGTCTCTGAAACACCACTCGCCATGGTGTCCCCAGTCTCCTCTCGCGTCCTCTTTACAGGACCGCTGCCAGTTTCTGCCATGTCGACCTCGGTGATGGCATCCTCTGTGGCTTTCGCGTTTTCAGGAAGAGAGCCGTCGGTGCCTTGGGTCTTGATTGTGTCTCCCTTTAGCGCTTCTGGGTTCGCTGCGGCAGCAACACGCGCAGGGTCTTTTTCGCGTCTCAATTCCTTGGCGTTGTCACATGGTGCTTGTAGAGGCTTTGGGGCCTCCGCATTCCCATCGTCGCCATGACCTCGCGTGGCATCTTCTGCATCGGCTGCGTCCATCATGTGCTCGGAAACCAAATCTCTCCGAGCCGGGCCTGTTACGCTGGCATAGGAGCGCACGCACTGGGTCTCGTCGTGGCCGTAACGACGACAGAGCCCGCAACGTGGAACACGGCACTCGCGACGTATATGGCCGATGCCGTGGCATCGAAGGCAGAGCGGAGCTCTGCCTGGGACATGAACGAGTGCCAAGTCTTGACCGACACGCAGCTGATGAGGCAGATCATCGATGGTAACGCCCACCTTCAACTTCAACGTTACGGACCGCGTTGTCGACCCTTTATCGAAGCAGCCTTTAACTTTCCATTTTTCTCTGTTGATTTCTGTCACCTTTCCGAAGGCGGCAAGTGCATTTCGAACATCGTCATCTGGTACCCCATGAAGTAGCCAGTAAAGCTTCAGACGAACGCCTCGGTCGCAGGGGTCTATAACCATACAGCGCTCGTCCTTGACATTGAAGGCGTCTGCAGCCAGTATCTTCTTTTTTCCTTCTTCGTCCTTGAACGTTACTGCCCACAGGTGATTCATTTGGTATGCCCCGAGGGCAACCACCTCCGGCAACAGCGAAAGACGGTCGAGTGCATCGCGGAAATGCTCGCATCGAAAAGGTCTTGCCTTAAGGCAACCGTGCAAAAAAACGGTATTCAAAACTGATTCACCTGTGGGCAGATGCGGCAAAACAACCTGGCAATCTTCAGCCGGATTGTCAGAAGACCTGATTCCGCGGCCATTGGCCACTGTATCCGCTCCGAGGGAGCACATGCTTTCACAACCGTTCACTTCGGAAGCCGGAAGTGGAATGACTCGGCCACGCTACCACTGATCCCCTGCCGAGTGACGGTCGCGTGCGCCTTTTGCCGAAGAACGCACGTAAAAAAAGTGACACAATATGGCAGCGGTGGGATTCGAACCCACGCCTCCTAGGAGACTGGTGCCTAAAACCAGCGCCTTAGACCGCTCGGCCACGCTTTTTTTTTTATTGCCGGTCTAAGACAATGTACAATGCACACAGTATAGAAACAGACATCACAAAAGAACACCCACAGAACATACTGAAAAACATGAAAGCCATCCATCCAACATGGACTGGCGTTGTCAAACTAAAATTCTTTTAAAGCTGTCAGAGGTTCTATCCTCGACAGACAATCGGGTACACAATCTTGCATTTTCTTAATTTCAATGAAACGAGACATACTTTCTCGAAAATAAGTACGAGCAGGCCTAGCATCTGGGTCGCAATGGTACCCAGCCATTCGTGCCCGCCATAAACAGTGGAGGCCATTGAGCATAATTAGGTCGTATGGAACCCCGTCCTCATTCTCAATCGGTAAGTACCTGATCCCATGCGGATTCAACGGAAACTCCTTCTTGATTGTCCGTTTTAGGACGTCCCAGAAGTAGACACCTTCCCAGCAATGCAAGAACACATGATCTACAGTTTCAGGTTGCTTGCAAATCAAGCAGTGTGGGCCCCATGGTACAAGGAAGCCGCGTTCTTCCATGAATGTCTTCACTGACAGTGTTCCTGTGTGTAGCCTAAAAAAGAATGTTTTTGCCCCAGTAGGCACCTCCATTCTTTTCACCCGTTTAATGACATCCTGTCCTGGTCCTCCACTGTATATCGCTCTGTATAATGGCACTGGAAATACAATATCGCACACATCTTTATATAATGTCTTTCTTTTCACACCGGATAAATACTCGAAAGAAAAACGCACTGAAAGAAAGCGCACACTATCGACTACTTCTTTAAGATAGCCGCGAATCGTTCCTGGCATACTATTGGTACTAACAATCAGTGCCGGCAGCGCAGCTCTTAATCTGAGCTGTAATACCGTACGCAGAAAAGGATCACGCACATCTCTAAAAAACAAAAATCTATTGACAAGCTGTCGTACAAAAAGATGCGCCAAGCCCAGGCCACCATCCTTCACCCGCCTGAACAGGTTTGTTCGGCTACATCTTTCCCAGCTAGATTCCCAGATAAAAACGGCGAACACTCTGTGCAACTTTTGTACGTTTACCCTTGAACAAAATAACGTCTGCATGACGTACCACAACTTTGTAATGAAAAACATATTGCATACAGTTGCCCTTGCAAAAATGGACAGGTTGATGCCTTTCCACCTGTCTGCTTTTTCTCTTGTTTCTTTTATTTGGTTTGTCCAGTATTCCTCGCTCTGATTGTAGCTGTCCGAGGGAACGCCGAGATACTTGGTAGGGGTTTTCACCCAGCTCACATTCGCAAAATTGTCCGGGGCCGAGGACCACTCTCCGTGCCACAATCCGAGGGACTTACCCCAGTTCACTTTACTGCCCGTCACATCACAAAACTGTTTCACAACGCATATTGTTTCCGTTACACTTTCTCTGTTTGTACAACACACGGCGATATCATCTGCATATGCCAGGAGCTTGACTTCTGTGGCTGCCAAGCTATAACCTCGTATTTGATCATTCTCAGTTATCGCCAAACACATCGTTTCAATGTAAACTGCAAACAAAAGAGGACTGAGGGGGCAGCCTTGACGCACAGAACGCATGACGTTAATGGGGGCCCCCAATGATTTATTCACAATTAAGCGTGTTGTGCAGTTCTGATACGCCAATGCCACTCCCTCAGTGATGATGGCACCTGCATTAACGTGATCCAGAATGGCAAACAAAATATCATGAGACACACAGTCAAAAGCTTTCTCTAGGTCAAGCTGGAGCACTGCGACGCCATCGTAAGTGATGTCACAGCACTCGAGCACGCACCGCATCGTGTGAATATTCGAAAAAATTGACCTCCCTTTGATCCCACACGTTTGGTGGTCTGCGACGATTTCTTTGATGACGCTTTGAAGTCTGGCTGCCAAAACCTTCATGAAAATCTTATAGTCGACATTGGTTAAAGATATCGGCCTATAAGATGTCACGAGCCTAAGTTTCTCCGCTTTGTCACTCTTAGGTATCAAGATGGTATGCGCTTTACTAAAAGAAGGCGGCAAAGCTTTGTTCACATACGCGGCGTTAAACAGGTCTGTTAGCAGGGGCGACAGTTCTTTCTTGAAGGCTTTATAAAAACACGCGCTCAGACCGTCAGGTCCGGGTGATTTGCCATTGTTCAAATCATTTATTGCTTTTTCGACTTCGTGTTCTCTTATATTGCCTTCTAATAGGACCTTCGTGTCGTCACTTAATCGCGGCATGCGACTGAGAAAGACCCTTTTGAACTCATCTACATTGGCTTCTTGATATGCAAACAATGACTGGTAATACTCTAAAAACGCTCGGCCTAAGCTCTTATTATCGTCGACGAGTGTGCCATTCCACGAGATCTTATCGACATGATTACGTCGACCATGAGCTTTTTCAAGTCCAAGCGCCCTTTTGGTGGGCGTCTCCCCCGCTACTAATGCGTTTGCTCTTGCTCGCACAATCGCACCTTGATAGCGTTCTTTGTCCAACTGTTCGATTTTTTCTTTGATGGTTCGCATATCTTGCTTATACGCCCCTGGCTCTTCGCACTCCAGCGCTATCAGCTGATTAAGTATCTTTCGTAAGTCTCGTTCTTTCATTTCCCTCTCAAACTTTAAGCAGCTAGATCTTTCTATTGCTTTCATTTTTACCTTCTGTTTGAACCATTCCCATTTCTCTGCTATTGTTTCAATACATTCATCGCTTACTTCCATAACGGCCTCATGAATTGCGTCTACAAATGGCGCGTCTATAGCTATAACCTCGTATTTGATCATTCTCAGTTATCGCCAAACACATCGTTTCAATGTAAACTGCAAACAAAAGAGGACTGAGGGGGCAGCCTTGACGCACAGAACGCATGACGTTAATGGGGGCCCCCAATGATTTATTCACAATTAAGCGTGTTGTGCAGTTCTGATACGCCAATGCCACTCCCTCAGTGATGATGGCACCTGCATTAACGTGATCCAGAATGGCAAACAAAATATCATGAGACACACAGTCAAAAGCTTTCTCTAGGTCAAGCTGGAGCACTGCGACGCCATCGTAAGTGATGTCACAGCACTCGAGCACGCACCGCATCGTGTGAATATTCGAAAAAATTGACCTCCCTTTGATCCCACACGTTTGGTGGTCTGCGACGATTTCTTTGATGACGCTTTGAAGTCTGGCTGCCAAAACCTTCATGAAAATCTTATAGTCGACATTGGTTAAAGATATCGGCCTATAAGATGTCACGAGCCTAAGTTTCTCCGCTTTGTCACTCTTAGGTATCAAGATGGTATGCGCTTTACTAAAAGAAGGCGGCAAAGCTTTGTTCACATACGCGGCGTTAAACAGGTCTGTTAGCAGGGGCGACAGTTCTTTCTTGAAGGCTTTATAAAAACACGCGCTCAGACTGTCAGGTCCGGGTGATTTGCCATTGTTCAAATCATTTATTGCTTTTTCGACTTCGTGTTCTCTTATATTGCCTTCTAATAGGACCTTCGTGTCGTCACTTAATCGCGGCATGCGACTGAGAAAGACCCTTTTGAACTCATCTACATTGGCTTCTTGATATGCAAACAATGACTGGTAATACTCTAAAAACGCTCGGCCTAAGCTCTTATTATCGTCGACGAGTGTGCCATTCCACGAGATCTTATCGACATGATTACGTCGACCATGAGCTTTTTCAAGTCCAAGCGCCCTTTTGGTGGGCGTCTCCCCCGCTACTAATGCGTTTGCTCTTGCTCGCACAATCGCACCTTGATAGCGTTCTTTGTCCAACTGTTCGATTTTTTCTTTGATGGTTCGCATATCTTGCTTATACGCCCCTGGCTCTTCGCACTCCAGCGCTATCAGCTGATTAAGTATCTTTCGTAAGTCTCGTTCTTTCATTTCCCTCTCAAACTTTAAGTAGCTAGATCTTTCTATTGCTTTCATTTTTACCTTCTGTTTGAACCATTCCCATTTCTCTGCTATTGTTTCAATACATTCATCGCTTACTTCCATAACGGCCTCATGAATTGCGTCTACAAATGGCGCGTCTTTTAGAAGTAAGGCATTCATTTTCCATTGGTCCCAGTTAAAAGATTGACTCTTCTTCTTCATTCCTATGGTACACATCACCAAACAGTGATCGGAGAACGACACAGGTGCAACAGAATAACTGTGGCACTTTGGAATCATGTCCTGTGACATGTACAAGCGGTCTAACCGCGCATGGCTACTGCCTTGAAATCGCGTATACCTCACTTCCCGCTCCCCCTCCAGACACTCACATACATCGTCCAGTTCACTTTCGCTGATCAGCCTAGACAATATATGACTGCTTTTATCGCGGATACCACCATTATTGCATCTATCCCGAGCACTCAAAAGACAGTTGAAATCCCCCAACAAAGGCATGCACTTTTCACTGCTAATATACTGAAAAAGACTCGAAAAAAATAATGCACGTTCTTCTACCCCATTTGGCGCATATATGCATATAACTCGGAATTCAACTTTACAAAACACAAAATCGCAAATAACAATCCTTCCCGACGGACATGAAAACACACTTTGAACAACCAGGTCTCGTAACTTCTTAACAAACAGGACACATCCAGCGGACGTCCCTACCGCGTGGCTCACGACTGCATAATATCTAGTCGTGAAACGCCGCACCATGCTCCCGGTCTCTTCCTCCCCGTCTACCTTGGTCTCCTGGACAGCTAAAACGTCTATGTCGTAGTCAGTGATCAACCGTAGTACTTGACATTGCCTACGGCTAGCCGCCAAGCCTCGCACGTTTAGTGTGGCAATGCTGAGAGACGGGTCAGGTGCCATGCTGTACTAAAGAATGAAGTAGGCCCGGAGCATGGTGCTTACCTCTCACGACTAGCCCTCGGCTAGCCGCCTCCGGAGCCGCCCGGCTTCCCGGCGTTTTTGGTGGTGTGCTGCGCTTTGTCCACAGGCCTTCTCTCGGGCGGAACATTCGGTTTGGGTTTGAAACCCGAACGCCTCCCAAGAGGCGCTTTTGCCGGCGGCCCATCCCCGGTGCTGGATGCTGCGTTATCCTTGTCTCCGGCGTCGTCTCGGGGGCGCTTGAAGGTTGCACCGAGACTAGCAGCCCGGTCCCCGTCGTTGGCAGCCTCGCTCTGTTCCATTTCTGAATCTTCGTCATCGCTTTCGCCTTCACTCGCACCTTCCTTTCGAAGGACAGCTTCCGTGTCGACCCGTGGCGGCCCAGTCACTTGCTCAGCAGCTTCGTCCACCTTGGCTTCTGCGCCCACCGGCACTGTCACGGTACTTGTTTTCGCTGGCGGCACTTGGTCTCCGGCTCCCTTGGCGGCGTCTTCAGCCTCGGCTGCATCCATCAGATTTTCGGCTGCCACTTCACTCACTGCTGGGCCTGTCGCTGTAGCGTACGTCTTCACGCAGTCGGCGTCGACGTGCCCAAAACGTCTGCAACGGGAGCAGCGCGGCACCTTACACTCTCGCCGGACGTGCCCAGTGCCCTGGCAACGCAAGCACTGCATAGGCCGACCGGGAACGACCACCAAAGCGAGTTCTCCGCCGACGCGGACCTGATGTGGAAGGTCCTCTACCTTGACGCCGGTCTTCAGCTTGAGGAGCACGGTCCGCGTGGTAGAGGTCTTGTCCCCCATACCTTGGACACGCCACCTCTCCTGGCTTACCTCATCCACGTTGCCGAAAGGCGCAAACGCCACCCGGACGTCATCGTCGGCAACGCCATACAGCAGCCAGTGAAGTCGAAGCTTCACCTGCTGGTCCTGTGGGTCGACGATGACGCACCGTCGCCCTTTCACTTGAAGTTCCTTCAGGGCCACCAGCCGTTTCGTGGTAGTCGCATCCTTAAGGGTCACCGCCCACACGTGATTGATCTGGTACGCCCCTATGCATACCACGCCAGGCAGCAAGCCCGTCGGCAGTAGGGCGTCTCTGAAGTCCTCGACCCTGTATGGTCTCGCACGTACATCCCCGTGTAAAAACACGGTGTTAGTAGCCACTCGTCCTTTAGGCAGTTGCGGCAAAATAAAAGGGTAATCCTTCTCTTCGTCGTTGGTCCTGTTTCCGCGGCCAAAAGTGACCGCTGTCGCTGCCCCGGGAGAGGCCATGATTCACGAACCGTCACGCTCGGGGGCCGGAAGCAGAATGACCGCTCGGCCACGCTACCACTGTTCCCCTGCCGAGTGACCGTCGCGTGCGCTTTTTGCTGAAGAACGCACGTAAAAAAAGTGACACAATATGGCAGCGGTGGGATTCGAACCCACGCCTCCGAGGAGACTGGTGCCTAAAACCAGCGCCTTAGACCGCTCGGCCACGCTACCACTTATTTTTTTATTTATTGCCGGTCTTCGACGTGACAGAGAACAAACTAATGTGCACACATTGAAAAATCGCATTCGGAAGCAATTGTACATGATACAAGAGAAAAAAAAAGCAAGGGAAAAACAAAAGCCGCCCGTCCTTGTTGGGCAGGCGTTGTCACATTAAAATTCCTTCATGGTTGTCAAAGGTTCTAGCATTGACAGCCAATCCGGTACACACTCTTGCATTCTCTGCACTTCAATAAATCTGGCCATACATTCTTTGAAATAAATGCGCGCGGGCCTAGCGTCAGGATCACAATGGTACCCCGCCAATCGTGCCCGCCATAGACAGTGGAGCGCATTTAACATGACAAGGTCCTAAGGGACCCCGTCATCATCCCTACATGCCAGAAATCGTATCCCATGGGGGTCCAGCGGCAACTGTTTCTTGAGGGTTCGCTGTAACACATCCCAGAAGTAAACCCCCTCCCAGCAGTACAAAAAAACGTGGTCTATGGTTTCGGGCTGCTTACAGATCAAGCAGTGCGAACCCCATGGTACAGTACAACCCCGTTCTTTCATGAAAGTCTTGACGGGGAGCGTTCCGGTGTGTAGCATAAAGAAAAAGGTTTTTACGCCTGGTGGTACCTGCATGCGTTTTACACGTCTAAGCACATCCTGTCCTTCATTGTATATGGCTCTGTAAATTGGCACTGGGAATAGTACATCACAAAGATCTCTATACAGTGTTTTCCTTTTCACTTCACAAAGGTAATCATTTGAAAATCGCACAGAGAGGAAGCGTACACTGTCGACCACTTCCTTGAAATACCCACGCAGTGTTGTGGTCATGCTTTCCACACTAACTACATGTTCCGGCAATGCGTCGCTCAACCTGAGCTGGCACACAGTGCGCAGAAAGGGGTCATGCTCATCGCGAAAAAACAAAAATCGATTTACCAGCTGTCTAACAAAAAGATGAACCAAGCCCACACCCCCGTCCTTCACTCTTCTGAACAAGTTTGTTCGGCTGCACCTTTCCCATGTCGAACCCCAGATGAAAACAGCAAACACTCTGTGCAGCCTTTGCACGTTTGCTCGAGAACAAAACAACACTTGCATGACGTAATACAACTTAGAAATAAAAAAACATGTTACACACAGTCGCTCTTGCAAAAATGGACAGGTTAGTGCCTGCCCATCTGTCTGCCTTTCCTTTCATTTCTTTACTTTGGCTCCTCCAGTATTCATCGCTATTATTGTAGCAGTCTAGGGGAACCCCGAGATACCTTGGCGGAGTTTTGACCCAGTTGACGTTCGCGAAGTGGTCCGGAGCAGACGGCCACTCCCCGTGCCACAGCCCGAGGGATTTGCCCCAATTTACTCGGCTGCCAGTTACATCGCAAAAATGTTTCACTACATTAATTGTTTCCGTTATGCTCGGTTTGTCTGTACAACACACTGCAATGTCATCTGCATACGCGAGCAGCTTCACTTCTGTCGCTGCTAGTCTAAAACCGCGTATTGTCTCATTTTCCGTAATTGCCAGACACATTGCTTCGATATATATAGCAAACAGAAGCGGACTGAGGGGGCAGCCTTGGCGCACTGAACGCATGATGTTAATGGGGGCCCCCAGTGACTTATTAACAATTAATCTTGTTGTGCAGTTCTGGTACGCCAAGGCCACGCCCTCAGTGATGATGGAACCGACGTTAACATGATCTAAGATGGCAAACAAAATAACATGAGCGACACAATGGAACGCATTCTCGAGATCGAGCTGAAGAACTGCAACGCCGCGATAGGTGATGTCAGAGCACTCGAGAACACACCGCATCTTATGGATGTTCGAAAAGATAGTTCGCCCCTTGATGCCGCAAGTTTGGTGGTCTGCTACTATATCCTTGATTACGCCTTGAAGTCTACTTGCTAAAACCTTCATTAATATCTTGTAATCGACGTTTGTTAGTGGGATTGGTCTATATGATGTCACGAACCTCAGTTTATCTGTTTGATCGCTCTTAGGGATTAGTATGGTGTGCGCTTTTCCAAAGGAAGGTGGCAAGGATTTCTGTTCATATGCGTCATTAAAGACGTCTGCTATCAAAGGGGCCAGTTCGCTTTTAAAAGCCTTGTACCACGCCGCGCTGAGACCATCAGGTCCCGGCGACTTGCCCATGTTCAAATCGTCAATTGCTTTCTCGACTTCCCTCTGGGTTATTTTGCCTTCCAGTCGCTCTTTGGTGTCTTCACCCAATCGCGGCATGCGGTGGAGAAAGTCAGATTTAAAAGCCTCTACATTTGCTTCCTGAAGCGCAAAGAGCGACTGGTAGTAGTCGAAAAAGGCGCGACCTATGCTTTCGTTGTCTTCAACCACAGTGCCATTTATTGAAATCTTATCTACATGGCTTTGTCGTCCATGCGTCTTCTCTAGACTAAGCGCCCTTTTAGTGGGCGTCTCCCCTGCCGCTAGCGCTTCTGCTCGTGCGCGCACAATGGCACCTTGATAACGCTCCTTGTCGAACAGTTCGAGCTTTTCTTTGACGTTTCGCACGTCATCTTTGTACGCACCGGGATCTCGACATTCAAGCGTTATCAGCTGCTTAAGCAGTGTCCTCAACCCTTTTTCTTTCATTCCCCTCTCAAATTTTAGGCAGCTCGATCGTTCTAAGGCTTTCATTTTAACCTTTTGTTTAAAACATTCCCACTTATCTGCGATTGTTTCAGCTGTACCTTCGCGTAGTTCAGTAACCATACTGCGTACTGCCTGTACAAATGGCTCATCGTTTAGTAATAACGCATTCATTTTCCACCTATCCCAATCGAAAGCATTTCGCCTTTTTTCTATACCTACATGGCATTTGACTAGGCAGTGGTCGGAAAACGACACTGGTAAAACGCAATAACCATGGCATGTTGGAATCATATCCAAGGAGATATACATGCGATCCAGTCGCGCATGGCTACTGCCCTGAAAACGCGTAAAGGTCACTTGGCGCCCATCTTCCAGACACTCAAATACATCTTCAAGTTCATTTTCACAGATAAGATTTGATAGCACGTCACTACTTCTGTCACGCATACCGGTATTGCCGACTCTATCTTTAGCGCTCAACACACAATTGAAATCACCTAGCAGGATTACGCGCTTATCACAACGTACATACTGTACAAGGTTCGAAAAAAAAGTGCACGCTCATCCACTGAATTCGGCGCGTATATGCATATGACGCGGAACTCAGCTTCACACATAACAACATCGCAAAAAACTATCCTGCCAGACTGACAAGAATATACACTTTCAATCACTAGATTAGGCAATTTTTTCACAAAAAGTATGCACCCGCCCGATGTGCCTATCGCATGGCTAACCACCGCGAAATATCTATTCGTGAACTGCCGCACCATGCTCCCGGTCTTCCCCTCTCCGTCCACCTTAGTCTCCTGGACGGCTAGTACGTCAATGTCTTGTTCAGTGACCAACCGTAGGAGCTGACACTGCCTACGACTAGCCGCCAACCCTCTCACATTTAATGTGGCAATACTAAGGGACGGAATTTCAGCCATCTTGGACTAAAGAAAAGGTAGGCCCGGAGCATGGTGCTTACCGTTCACGACTAGCCCTTGGCTAGCCGCCTCCGGGTCCTTGCGGCTTCCCGGCGTTGTTCGTCGGTGGCGCATTGTCCCCAGGCTTTTTCTCGGTCGGGACATTCGGCTTAGGCTTGAAGCCCATGCGTCTCCCAAGAGGCGTCTTCGTCGGCGGCCCCTCGCTGGTGCTTCCTGCACCCTCGTCCCGGTTAGTTTCGTCGTGCGGGCGCTTGACTGGGCCCCTGGGTGTCGCTGGCCGGTCGCCGTCGTTGACGGCCTCGTCCTGCTGCATTGCCATGGTGTTGTCGTCGGGGGCGCCTTCACTACCGCCTCCCGTCACCTGGCCTTCGGCGGTCTCGACCTGTACGCGCTCTCTTGGCTTCTCGGCAGCATCAGCCACCTTGTCTTCCGCACCTCCGGTCGACGTGCCACTGCTTGTCGCGGTGGTCACCAAGCTTCCTGCTCCTTCAGCGGCGTCCTCCGCCTCAACCACGTCCATGACATGCTCTGCCACGACGTCGGTCACTGCTGGACCTGTCGCGGCGGCATACGACTTGACGCAGTCATCGTCAACGTGGCCGAAACGCCTACACCGGGAGCATCGGGGGACCTTGCACTCACGGCGAACGTGTCCCGTGCCCTGGCAGCGCAGGCACTGCATGGGCCTGCCAGGAACAACCACCAGTGCCAATTCCCCGCCGACGCGGACCTGATGCGGAAGGTCCTCCACCTTGACGCAGCTCTTGAGCTTCAGGAGGACGGTTCGTGTGGTTGAGGTTTTGTCCCCCATGCCGTGGACCCGCCACCTCTCCCGGCTCACCTCCTCCACCTTGCCAAAAGCCGCGAACGCCGTCCGGACGTCCTCGTCGGCAACACCGTACAGCAGCCAGTGAAGTCTAACCTTCACCTGCTGGTCCTGCGGGTCGACGATGACGCACGGTCGTCCCTTCACCTGCAATTCTTTGAGGTCCACCAGCCGTTTCGTAGCGGTCGCATCCTTGAGGGTCACCGCCCAGACGTGATTAATCTGGTACGCCCCTATGCATGCCACGTCAGGTAGCAAGCCCGTCGGCAGTAGGGCGTCCCTGAAATCCTCTACCTTGTAGGGTCTAGCACGCACATCACCGTGCAAAAACACGGTATGAATTGCCACTCGTCCTTTAGGCAGCTGAGGCAGAATAAACGGGTACTCCTTGTCGTCATCGTTGGTCCTGTTTCCGTGGCCAAATGTGACCGCTGTCGCTGCCCCGGAAGAGGCCATGATCCTACAACCGTTCAGCTCGGAAGCCGGAAGCAGAATGACGGCCACGCTACCACTGTTCCCCTGCCGAGTGACGGTCGCGTGCGCCTTTTGCCGAAGAACGCACGTAAAAAAAGTGACACAATATGGCAGCGGTAGGATTCGGAACCCACGCCTCCGAGGAGACTGGTGCCTTAAACAAGCGCCTTAGACCGCTCGGCCACGCTACTTTTTTTTTCTTTATTGCCGTCGTCGACGTACAAAATCAAGGGTTACAAATGATAAAACGTGCCAGCCACACTTTGGCCAACACAGCACTAAAATCTTTTCAGCGCCACCAGGTCATCCAGTACATACATCCATTGTGGTGGATCAGGCAGTGATTTGTAAGCGTCTCTCACGTAAGCAACACTCTCAATGAAGTGTTCTCGCACCGGTATTACAACCAAGTCTGCATGTTCAAATTGCATGCGAGTTTTCCACATAGCGTGTAGGCCCAGGACCATAATGAGGTCGTATACGGTACTTCCTATGAGGTATCTATTGGCAAGAAGCGTATTCCATACGGGTCTAGAGGTAACTGTTTCTTCAACGTTCTCTGCAGAACGTCGCAGTGAAAGATCGGGTCCCAGCAATCTAGGAAAACATGTTCTATTGTTTCTGGTTTTTTACATAAAAAGCAGTCGGTTGTCCAGGGGATGAAAATACCCTTGCTATGAAGCCAGGTCTTAACGGGAAGTGTGTTTGTATGTAATTTGAAAAAGAAAGACTTAGTTGATGGTCGTACTGGCATTTTCTTGACTCTTTTTAAAACGTCCTGTCCGGGGCCTCCACGGTGTGGCGAACGGTACAAAGGTACAGGTAGCAGCGTGTCCACAAGATCTCTGTACAATTTTTTTCTTTGTAACGGTGGACAGATACTGCTGCGAAAAACGCACATTCAACATCCTATACTCCAGCACCACTTCACGCAGGTACCCAGTCAAGGTTCCCGGCATGTTCTGAGCCGACGAAACAACAAATCCCGGAAGAAGTCTACCCAGCCGTACTTGTATTAGTGTCCGAAGAAAGAGATCATTTTGATCCCGCAGAAACACAAAGCGTGACACAATTTGTCGCAAAAACAAGTGAACTAGACCAAGCCCACCTTTCTTGACCGGGATAAACAAATTTGTTCGACTCGTCCTCTCCCAGGTAGAAGCCCAAATGAAAGTAGCGAAAATGCGGTGAATTTTTTGTACGCTTACCCGCGCAGCACACAACACATTCATGACATACCATATCTTAGAAACTAAAAAAAGGTTACAAACAGTGGCTCTAGAAAACATTGACAGTTGCTTTCCTCTCCAACCGTCAGCCTGTTCCTTTGCTCTCGAAACTTGGTCGAGCCAGTACGGTTCGGCCTTACGGTAACTTCCGAGAGGCACCCCCAGGTACTGTGTAGGCAACCTTGACCAATTCATTCGAGAAAAGGTCTCCGGCTTGTCTTCCCAACTCCCATGCCAGAAGCCATAGCTTTTATCCCAGTTTATCTGGGCTCCAGCTGAATCGCAAAACTTTTCGACTACAGCAGTTGCCTCTTTAATGCTGGCTTTATCTGTGCAGAAAATCGCGATGTCGTCGGCATACGCCAATATTTTTACATGTGCTGCCTGTAGTCGATAGCTTGCTATGCGGTCGTTGTTTTTAATGGCCAAACAGAGTGGCTCGAGATAAGCAGCAAACAGAAGGCGCGAAAGCGGGCATCCTTGGCGCACCGACGAGAGCACACGAAAGCTATCGGTGAGCTCCCCATTAACAATAATTCGCGTTGAGCAGTTTTTGTACGCCATCATGACACCTTCCGTTGTCACACTGCCAACATTCGTGTGTTCAAATATGCATACTAGAGCCTTGTGCGAGACGAGGTCGAAGGCTTTTGCCAAATCGATCTGCATCATCGCGACGTAATCGCCAATCGCATCGCAACACTCTAGCACACTTCGAGCCACGTGTACATACATTTGTGGTAATACTGCGACCTTTAATTGCCACAAGTCTGGTGCGGCCCTACCAGTGTTTTGATGACACTTTGCAGTCGTTTTGCTAAAACTTTCGTGAATATTTTATAGTCAACGTTGACTAGAGTTATCGGGCGATATGAGCCAGGCAACAAACGCTTCTTTTCATCATCACTCTTCGGGATTAGTACGATATGCGATGTTGTGAAAGACAAGGGCAATCTTTTCCGGTCGTACGCTTCGCTAATACCTAGTTGGAGGACATGAGCCAGCTCAGACTTAAAAGTTTTATAGAAAGTGGCCCCTAAGCCATCAGGCCCAGGTGCTTTACCGGGGGCCAACTCGTCTATTGCGCACTCTATCTCACTCAGGGTAATGGGATGTTCAAGCCGTGTCTTAACTTCTTCATCTAGCTTTGGCATCAATGAAAGTAATTCCATCTGGTAGCCATCTTTAGGTTCACGTGGTTGACTCAAGAAGGCTTTGAAGTGATCGGCGATCACTTGCTTGATGTCGTTTTGGTCGGACGTGATATCATTGCCTTTAGCTATCTGGCGGATTTCCTTCCGACACGCGTACCTTTTTCCGTCTGAGAGGGCTCGTTTTCTTGGCGCTTCTCCCGCCCACAGCTTCTCAGACCTTGATCGCACAACGGCCGCTTTGTACTTCTCAGAGTCTATCCTTTCGAGTTCGGTTTTTACTTCCTTTATTTCGTTGACATACACACCAGGCTGGACACTTTCCATGCATGATGAAAAATTGCAGTTGCTGGCGAAGGTTCGTTTCTGCCTGTTTCAGGTTATGCCGAAGGACACTGCTTCTTTCAATAGCCATTGTTTTTACTTTCTGTTTAAATTCTTCCCATTTAATGGCGAAGCTTGCTAATTCGACTGAAATCAGGCTTTCTAGTTCCTTCGCCACAGCGTCAACGAAACCATCGTCATCCAACAACTGCGCGTTCAATTTCCAAAGGTCCCAGGTAAAGGTGTGTTTTATCTGCCTTTTCCCAAAGGTGGCAGTTACCAAGCAGTGATCGCTATATGCAATGGGTTGCACATAATATTCACTACACAAAGGCACCAATTCGGCTGACACATATAATCTATCTAGCCGAGCGTGGCTATCACGCTGGAAGTGGGTAAACTGCGGGTGAGTACCACTGGCGAAGACACTACCGATATCTTCCAAGTCATAATCGCGCACCACCGCATTTAGCAGTTCGGCACTCTTATCGCGAACGTGTGAACATCTTGCGCGATCGTCAGCAGTGCATACACAGTTGAAATCCCCCAGCAGTATTACCACCTTGTGACAGTTTACATACGCTTCAAGACGCTCAAAGAAGGATCGCCGGTCTATTTCACTGTTCGGTGCGTAGACACAAATGACACGGAAACCTTTTTCGCAAAAACAAGAATCAGTCACTAAAAGACGCCCAGTTTCACACGAAAACACTGACTGCACACAAATGCCAAAGTTTCTTCGAATAAATATAGCGCAACCACCTGATCCACCAACAGCGTGAGAAACACACACATCAAAGTGAGTATGAAAATTGGACACCATTCTGTCGGTTAGCTCTTGGCTCTCTTTTGGTTTCTGGATCCCACAAGATGCAAGTCATTATCTAAGAGTAGACGACTTAGCTGACATTGTCGCCTTCTTGCGCCTGATTAACTGTACCTCCTCATACATTCACACATATTTATGTGGCAGACGACTTCCTGCGATCTCCATACCCATTTGCGCTAGCGATTCCAACTGACTAACTACGCGCCTTCAAATTGGCGGCATGACACGCAGGTGCATCCCCAAGGACGCGTGTTCATAATGACGCGCCGATAACCGCGTCGAGAGCCACAAAAGCAAACACAGTCGACCTCTGTCAGGAAACACTCAAATGCAACTTGAGCCCCCGTTCCTGACACGTATCTAAATAGGATAGTGCTCAGGATGACGGCCATTGCACTCACCAACCCCCAACCGCCTAAGCTACAGACAGTACAAAATTAAGGAGGCGGTTTACCCGCCTGCCGTGGATCGTCTGTGATGTTCGGCCGCAGCTTCAGGGTTCGTCTCCTCATACCTGGCGTTTTGGGCGGTGGCTCGTCTCCGCCATTGCTGTCTTGTAGCGTAGCCAGGCTATTGGCCTGGTCGTGCGGTCGTTTCCCCGCCTGCAAGTTAGCGAGACCGGTATGGGTGTCCATGCCCTCAGGTTCAGGGGGGGTGGAGGTCGCTACCGGTTCAGGTAGGCTCTTTACTTCAGGGTTCGTCACAGCTACACTGTCCTCTGCCTTCTCTTGTTGAGTGGCGACGGCCTCATCGACGTGTTGCCCCTGTTTCTGGAGTCGCCTCCGTCTTTGCCGCCTCGCCAGCTGCTTCCTTAGCCGTGGACGATGTGTCTTCCATGTCCGCCTCGTCCATGAGTAGGGCGGAGTTGTCGTCGTTGCTCACGGGTCCGGTCACGCTAGCGTACGTCCGCTCGCACTGACTCTCTTCGTGACCGAAGCGTCGGCACGCACCACACCGCGGTATGCGGCAGTCGCGACGAATATGGCCTGATCCGCGGCAGCGCAGGCAGAGAGGGGCCCTGCCCGGCACAACCACGAGAGCCAGCTCGCCTGAGACGCTCACCTGGTGCGGGAGATCGTCCAGAATTACGCCCGGCTTCAACTTCAGCGTAACCAGTCTTGTGGTAGAGTTCTTATCAGCCACGCCATGCACCCGCCACCGCTCGCGGGCGACGTCCGTGACCTTTCCGAACGGCGCGAAGGCAAGACGCACGTCCTCATCGGGAACGGTGTGCAGCAGCCAATGCACTTTCAAGCGCACATCCTGGTTGGCGGGGTCAATGACGAGGCATCGGCCCTTTTTGACCTGCAGCTCACCAACGCTGACGATCTTCTTCACCGCTTCGTCGTCCTTGAAGGTCACGGCCCAAACATGGCTCATACGGTAGGCCCCGAGAGCCACCACTTCCGGCAGGAGCGATAACGGGGCAAGCTCATCGCGGAAATCTTCCACCCGGTATGGGCGGGCCCTGATATCACAATGTAAAAAAACTGTGTTCACAACAAAACGCCCTGTTGGCACACTCGGCAAAACAACTTGATACCGCGGCCGCTCTGGGCCGCTGCGGCCGCTCCTACGGAGCCCGTCATCATACGTCCGTCACGCTCGGTGGCCGGAAGCAGACTGCCCCACTCGGCCACGCTAACACTGTTCCCCTGCCGAGTGACGGTCGCGTGCGCTTTTTGCCGAAGAACGCACGTAAAAAAAGCAACACAATATGGCCGCGGTGGGATTCGAGCCCACGCCTCCGAGGAGACTGGTGCCTAAAACCAGCGCCTTAGACCGCTCGGCCACGCTACCCTTTTTTTTTTTCTTTATTGCCAGTTCTCGACAGGTTCACCGACACACTGTCAGCAAAACAAACAAAATGCATAACTGGTACACGAAAATACAGAAGAAAAAAAACAAGCTCTTACATAGCAGCCAGCATGACTTGGCTGACTTTGTCTTTTAAAATTCCTTTAGGGATGCCAAGGCCTTTACCCTTGGTAGCCAATCAGGCACATCAACTTGTGCTTTTTTCACCTCCAGAAAGCGTGACATGTGTTCATGGAAATGTATGCGCGCAGGCCGCGCTTCTGGGTCACAATAGAAGCCTTGCATTCGTGATCGCCATAGACAGTAGAGGCCAGTCAGCATGATGAGGTCAAATGGGACCCCGTCCTCATTATCCAGTGGTAGAAATCTTATGCCCTGCGGATGTAAGGGCAATTCTTTCTTCATTGTTCTTTGCAGAACGTCCCAAAAGTACACCCCCTCCCAACAATGTATGAAAACATGGTCTACTGTTTCAGGCTTTTTACAAATCAGACAGTTTGACCCCCACGGCATGTAAAACCCGCGTTCTTCTAAGAAGGTTCTCACTGTCAGGGTGCCAGTGTGAAGCTTGAAGAAGAAAGATTTCACTCCTGGCTGCACGTGCATTCTTTTTACTCGTTTCAAAACGTTCTTTCCCTGACCTCCACTGTATATGGCTCTGTACATCGGTACTGGAAAAATAACATCACACAGGTCACTGTACATTTTCTTTCTTTTCACGCTGAACATATAATCATTCGAGAACCGTACCGACAAAAAACGAACACTGGCTACTATCTCCTTGAAGTACCCAAACAAAGTACCAGGCATAATTTCGCTGCTGATAACAAGCTCTGGTAACGCACTACAAAGTCTCACTTGACACACCGATCTTAGGAACGGGTCGTTGACGTCACGAAAAAAGAAAAAACGGTTTACAAGCTGCCGCACGAATAGGTGTGCCAGACCCAGGCCTCCGTCTTTCACTCGCCTGAAAAGATTCGTGCGGCTGCAGCGTTCCCAGCTGGAAGCCCAAATAAAAACAGCGAACACTCGGTGCAACTTCTGCACATGCACTCGCGAACAATACAACACTTGCATCATGTACCATAATTTACTAACAAAAAACTAATTGCAGCACCGTCGCTCTGGCGAAAATTTATAGGTGTGCACCTTTCCATCTCTCCGCCTTTTCTCGTGTTTCTTTGACTTGGTCTAGCCAGAAATAACCATTTCTCTTATAACTTTCAGGGGGAACGCCCAGGTACCTTCACTGGGGTTTTAACCCATTTCACGTTGGCAAATGTCTCTGGTGTTGACTGCCACTCGCCGTGCCAAAAGCCCACACACTTTCCCCAGTTCACAAAGCTCCCCGTTACTTCTCCGAACCGTCTTACTACAGCGACTGTTTCTAGCAGACTATCTTATTCTGTACAGCACACCGCTATATCATCAGCGTACGCTAAGAGCTTTACCTCGGACGCCTGCAATCTGAACCCATGAACACGATCGTTTTCTATTATTGCTAGACACAAAGTTTCAATATAAATACAAAAGAAAAGAGGACTCAGTGGGCACCCTTGACGCACGCTCCGCTGGACGTCAACGGGGACCCCCAATCTGTTGTTGACTATCAGGCGCGTTTTGCAGTTTCTATAAGCTAGGGATATTCCGTCGATGATGATTGAGCCTAAATTAACATGTTCGAGTGTGGAACGCAATAATACATGAGATACACAGTCAAATGCCTTTTCTAGGTCAAGCTGCAGTATTCCGACAGCCGACCGAGAGGCGTCACAACACTCGAGCACACACCTCAATGAATGAATATTAGTAAAAATAGAGCGGCCCTTAATACCACAGGTTTGGTGGGCTCCCACAATCTGCGTCATAACGGTCTGAAGTCTGCTAGCCAATACTTTCATAAATATTTTATAATCACAGTTAGTTAGTGAGATTGGTCTGTATGATGTCACGAGTCTTAGCCTATCTTTTTGTTCTGTTTTTGGAATGAGCACAGTGTGTGCTTGGGAGAATGACAGGGCTAACGTTCTCACCTCAAATGCCTCATCAAAGACATCTTTCAACTGACAGGACAGGTCTTGCTTGAATGCTTTGTACCAAGCCGCGCTCAGACCGTCCGGACCGGGCGACTTTCCAGGGTTAAGATCATCTATTGCCTTTTCTATTTCTGCTATTGTTATAGGTGCTTCAAGAGCTGCTTTTCTTTCTTCTGACAGCCGAGGCATGCGCTCTAAGAAGGCTGTTTTAAATCCTTCTACATCTACTGATCTATGGGCAAACAGCCCTTCGTAGAATCGAAAGAAAGCTCGCCCTATAGCCTCCGTATCTGTTGTTTCAATACCATTTTCTTCTATCACATCGATGTGATTACGGCGGGCGTGCGCCCTTTCGATTCCCAGCGCTCGCTTTGTGGGCGTCTCCCCCGCCGCCCATGCCTCGGCTCTGGCTCGTACTATCGCTCCCCGATAACGTTCTTCATCTGCTGCTTCGAGTTTCTGTTTTATGCTACGAATGTCGTCTTTAAACTTGCCCGGCTCACGGCATTCAAGCTTAACCAGTTTTTCAAGCAATGTTCTTAAATTTCTTTCTTTGACTTTATCCTCATACTTAATGCAGCTAGCTCGCTCTATGGCTTTCATTTTGACATGTTGCTTAAATAAATCCCATTGCGCGCCGACACTGTGCACCTGTTCTGATTTCATTGCATCTATCGCCTCCTTCACATCTTGAATAAAGCATTCGTCGCTTAG
The DNA here is from genome assembly GCF_013339745.2 of Dermacentor silvarum. NCBI lineage: Eukaryota > Metazoa > Arthropoda > Arachnida > Ixodida > Ixodidae > Dermacentor > Dermacentor silvarum. The sequence goes on along the minus strand of NC_051157.2, from coordinate 206,235,117 downwards.
AAGCTTTACGTTCATTTTCCACAGATCCCACGAAAACTTGTTTTGTTTTTCCGCACTTCCCATCAGACATTTAACCAGACAATGGTCCGAAAACGACACGGGCACTACATGGTATTAGGTGCACAAAGGTAATAGCTCCACTGATGCATAAATACGGTCAAGGCGAGCGTGACTCTGTCCTTGGAAATGCGTAAACTGCACTTCTCTCGCTCCCTCGAGACATTCTGCTACATCATCTATATCATGTTCTCCAATAAACCGTGATAAAAGCTGACTACTTCTGTCTCTATACCCGTGTGCATTGCTTCGGTCCCGAGTGTACAAAACGCAGTTGAAATCTCCTAACACAACAACATGTTTGTCTGCAGTCAGATATGGCTCAATGCTCAGAAAAAAATTATGCCTCTCATCTGTACCGTTCGGTGCATAAATACATATTACTCTCCAGGTGACATCACTGTAATAAAAATCAACAACAATACATCTACCACTTGGACATGAATAAACACTCTGTACATCTAGCCCCGCTAACTTTTTCAAAAATAGCAGGCATCCCGCTGACTTGCCCACCGCATGACTCACTGCAACGTAGTAGCGAGCCGTGAAGCGAAGCATCATGCTCCGGGTCTGCTCCTCCCCTTCAACTTTTGTTTCTTGCACTGCCAACATGTCGAGGTCATGATCTACCAACAACCGGTATACTTGGCTCTGCTTTTTCTTTGCGGCTAGACCTCGCACGTTTAACGTAGCCAAACTAAACGACGCGTTGCGTGCCATGTTTTAACAGGAGGTAGCAGGACCCGAAGCATGACGCTTACCTTGCACGTCTAGCGCACGGCTAGACGTCTTCGGATCCGCCCGGTTGCCCGGTGTCCAGGTGCTGCCTCGGCGGCTCGTCGATGGCCTTCCTCTCCGATTCGAGATTTGGCCGTGGCTTAAGGCTAGGGCGTCTCCCGGAGGACGCCTTCTGGTCCGCGGTCCCTTCAAGCGGACGCTTGACAGCCGGGTTGACTCTGCTGCTATGGGCTTGGCTCCCCTGCAAGAGCGGCTTCCTTGGTTCAGCTTGGGTGCCTTCTGTATCGCTGCTCTCCAACGTGTCGTCGTCAGCGGGAACGGGCGTTGCTGCCAGCTCGGTCACTGTTGCTGGCGGCTTGGTCGTAGCCTCCGTTGTCACCTGGCTTTGCTTGCCTTCTGGTGTCTTTTCGCTGCGCGGTTCCTTTTGGGTTTCCAAGCTTCCGCTTCCCTTTGCTGCCTCCTCGGCTTCGGTCACGTCCATTAAGAGCTTCTCGGTGTAGTCGCTCACTCCTCGCCCAGTAGCTGCGGCGTAGGACCGCGTGCACTGAGCGTCTTCGTGTCCAAATCGTCTGCATATCGAGCACCGGGGCACTTTGCAGTCACGACGGACATGTCCAGAGGCCTGACAGCGCAGGCACTGCATTGGTCGCCCCAGAACTACCACTAATGCTAGTTCTCCGGCGACCCGTACCTGGTGCGGTAGGTCTTCCAACTTCGCGCCAGTTTTCAACTTCATCAGCACCGTCCGGGCAGTCGAGTCCTTTTCTTGAACACCCGGCACCCGCCAACGCTCACGCTGTACGTCAACCACCTTACCATAGGCGGCAAGCGCTGTACGGACGTCCTCGTCAGCTACGCCGTAGATAAGCCAGTGAAGGCGTAACTTGACTTGCCTGTCCTGTGGGTCCACGACGACGCAGCGCCGTCCCTTCACTTCCATTTCCTTCAAGGCTAGCAGCCGCTTGGCAGCGTCTGCATTGCACATGGTAACCGCCCAGACATGGTTAATCTGGTAGGCTCCGAGTGCGAACACTTCCGGCAGCATCCCGGCAAGAGCGAGGGCGTCCCTGAAATCTTCAACTCTGTAAGGCCGTGCTCGCACGTCACCATGCAGAAAAACTGTATTGGTAACGATGCGTCCTGTAGGCAGTTGTGGCAAAACAAAATGGTACTCATCTTCTTCTTCTTGTTTCCTGTTACCGCGGCTGGTAAGGGCCGCCATCGCCGCTCCAACGGAGCTCATGATCCTACGAACCGCACAGCACGGCTGCCGGAAGCAGAATGCTCGGCCACGCTACCACTGTTATCCTGCCGAGTGACGGTCGCGTGCGCTTTTTGCCGAAGAACGCACGTAAAAAAAGCAACAATATATGGCAGCGGTGGGATTCGAGCCCACGCCTCCGAGGAGACTGGTGGCTAAAACCAGCGCCTTAGACCGCTCGGCCACGCTACCACTGTTCCCCTGCCGAGTGACGGTCGCGTGCGCTTTTTGCCAAAGAACGCACGTAAAAAAAAGCAACACAATATGGCAGCGGTGGGATTCGAACCCACGCCTCCGAGGAGACTGGTGCCTTACACAGCGCCTTAGACTGCTCGGCCACGCTACCACTGTTCCCCTGCCGAGTGACGGTCGCGTGCGCTTTTTGCCAAAGAACGCACGTAAAAAAAAGCAACAGAATATGGCAGCGGTGGGATTCGAACCCACGCCTCCGAGGAGACTGGTGCCTTAAACCAGCGCCTTAGACCGCTCGGCTACGCTACCACTGTTCCCCTGCCGAGTGACGTTCGCGTGCGTCTTTTGCTAAAGAAGGCACGTAAAAAAAAAGCAACACAATATGGCAGCGGTGGGATTCGAACCCACGCCTCCGAGGAGACTGGTGCCTTAAACCAGCGCCTTAGACCGCTCGGCCACGCTACCACTGTTCCCCTGCCGAGTGATGGTCGCGTGCGCTTTTTGCCGAAGAACGCACGTAAAAAAAGCAACACAATATGGCAGCGGTGGGATGCGAACCCACGCCTCCGAGCAGACTGGTGCCTTAAACCAGCGCCTTAGACCGCTCGGCCACGCTATTTTTTTTTCTTTATTGCCGTCGTCGACGTACAAAATCAAATGTTACAAATGATAAAACGTGCCAGCCACACTTTGGCCAACACAGCACTAAAATCTTTTCAGTGACACCAGTTCATCCAATACAGACATCCATTGTGGTGGATCAGGCAGTACTTTGTATGCGTCTCTCACGTAAACAACACTCTCAATGAAGTGTTCTCGCACCGGTTTCACAACGATGTCTGCATGTTCAAATTGCATGCGAGTTTTCCACATCGCGTGGAGGCCCAGGACCATAATGAGGTCATACGGTACTTCCTCTGAGGTATCTATTGGCAAGAAGCGTATTCCATACGGGTCCAGGGGTAACTGCTTCTTCAGCGTTCTCTGCAGAACGTCCCAGTGAAAGATCGGGTCCCAGCAATCTAGGAAAACATGTTCTATTGTTTCTGGTTTTTTACATAAAAAGCAGTCCGTTGTCCAGGGGATGAAAATACCCTTGCTATGAAGCCAGGTCTTAACGGGAAGTGTGTTTGTATGTAATTTGAAAAAAATGTGGTTGATCCCTCTTATATAGGAATCGGTATAGAACACGAAAGTGAAACGTGTCTTCACAGAAGTAGTGTAATGTTTATTGCACATTGATATATAATGTCTATTGGTGTTTTGTGGCTAAAGCGCCCTTAGGCGTTGATGCACCCACGCTGACGCCTGGTGGCACGTCTCCTCCATCACGACTACCAACGTCGATGACCATGAGCAACCGTCGTGCATATGGAAGCTGCACTACGCTGCACACGCTAGCACAACGCGAAAGACGAAGCACGTAACTGACACACTAATACAACGCGCAAGACAAAGAACGTAACTGAATCGTCACCGAGTCAAATCAGCGCGTACAGCGCGTCGTAATTGCAGCCTCCGCGATCAACTTCAGAAACATTTTCAGAGCTAATTGCGGAGGCCACGCTCCACTGTGCTGAGTACGGTGAACGCCACCTAGGTGGCGTTGGTAGTGCTTCTTGATGCCAGCGTCCCTTCGAATGCTGGCATCGAGGCGTCTTAGTGCTGAGACCACCGAAGCGTTCACTGTCGGCGCGTTAGTGTCATAATGCAGTACTTCTCTTTTCTGCTCGTAGGCGGCGGCACCGCCCCGAGCAAGAGCGCGGGTACACGGAGGAGTGTTAGATATATAAGGCGCGTCTGTGTAGCTCTCTGCAAATGCGTTTGTGGCGCAATGGGTTAAACGCTCGGCGATCTATCGTCGCGGACCGAGAGGTCGTGGGTTCGATTTCCAAATTTTGCATGTTTGTGGAACTTTTTCTTCTGGTTTCTTTCTTTGTATTATGTTCTATGACGTATTTCCGTGACGGAAATACGTCAGTGAAGTCTTGGTGGACCCCGGCATAAAACACTTTCGTGTTAAAAGAAAGACTTAGTTGATGGCCTTACTGGCATTTTCTTGACTCTTTTTAGAACGTCCTGTCCGGGACCTCCACGGTGTGGCGAACGGTACAAAGGTACAGGTAGCATCGTGTCCACAAGATCTCTGTAGAATTGTTTTTTTGTAACGATGGACAGATACTGCCGCGAAAAACGCACATTCAACATCCTATGCGCCAGCACCACTTCACGCAGGTACCCAGTCACGGTTCCCGGCATGTTCTGAGCCGACGAAACAACAAATCCTGGAAGAAGTCTACTCAGCCGTACTTGAATTAGTGTTCGAAGAAAGGGATCATTTTGATCCCGCAGAAACACAAAGCGTGACACAATTTGTCGCAAAAACAAGTGAACCAGACCAAGCCCACCTTTCTTGACCGGGAAAAACAAATTTGTTCGACTCGTCCTCTCCCAGGTAGAAGCCCAAATGAAAGTGGCGAAAATGCGGTGAATTTTTTGTACGCTTACCCGCGCAGCACACAACACATTCATAACATACCATATCTTGGAAACTAAAAAAAGGTTGCAAACAGTGGCTCTAGAAAACATTGACAATTGCTTGCCTCTCCAACCGTCAGCCTTTTCCTTTGCTGTCGAAACTTGGTCGAGCCAGTACTGTTCGGGCTCACGGTAACTTCCGAGAGGCACCCCCAGGTACTGTGTAGGTAACCTTGACCAATTCATTCGAGAAAAGGTCTCCGGCTTGTCTTCCCAACTCCCATGCCAGAAGCCATAACTTTTATCCCAGTTTATCTGGGCTCCAGTTGAATTGCAAAACTTTTCGACAACAGCAGTTGCCTCTATAATGCTCGCTTTATCAGTGCAGAAAATCGCGATGTCGTCTGCATACGCCAATATTTTAACGTGTGCTGCCTGTAGTCGATAGCCTGTTATGCGTTCGTTGTTTTTAATGGCCAAGCAGAGTGGCTCGAGATAAGCAGCAAACAGAAGGGGCGAAAGCGGGCATCCTTGACGCACCGACGAGAGCACACGAAAGCTATCGGTGAGCTCCCCATTAACAATAATTCGCGTTGAGCAGTTCTTGTACGCCATCGTGACACCTTCCGTTATCACACTGCCAACATTCGTGTGTTCAAGTATGTGTAGTAGAGCCTTGTGCGAGACGAGGTCGAAGGCTTTTGCCAAATCGATCTGCATCATCGCGACGTAATCGCCAATCGCATCGCAACACTCTAGCACACTTCGAGCCACGTGTACATTTGTTGTAATACTGCGCCCCTTAATGCCACAAGTCTGGTGCGGCCCTACCACTGTTTTGATGACACTTTGCAGTCGTTTTGCTAAAACTTTCGTGAATATTTTATAGTCCACGTTGGCTAGTCTTATCGGGCGATATGAGCCAGGCAACAAGCGTTTCTTTTCATCATCACTCTTCGGGATTAGCACAATATGCGAGGTTGTGAAGGACAAGGGCAATCTTTTTCGGTCATACGCTTCGATGATAACTAGATGGAGGACATGAGCCAGCGCTGACTTAAACGTTTTATAGAAAATAGCCCCTAAGCCATCAGGCCCAGGTGCTTTACCGGGCGCCAACTCGTCTATTGCGCACTCTATCTCACTCAGGGTAATGGGATGTTCTAGCCGTGCCTTAACTTCTTCATCGAGCTTTGGCATCAATGAAAGGAATTCCGTCTGGTAGCCATCTTTAGGTTCACGTGGTTGACCTAAGAATGCTTTGAAGTGATCGACGATCCCTTGTTTGATGTCGTTTTTGTCGGACGTGATGTCATTGCCTTTAGCTAGCTGGCGGATTTCCTTCCGACATGCGTACCTTTTCTCGTCTGAGAGAGCTCGTTTTGTTGGCGCTTCTCCCGCCCACAGCTTCTCAGACCTTGATCGCACAACGGCGGCTTTGTATTTCTCAGAATCTATCCTTTCGAGTTCGGCTTTCACTTCCTTTATTTCGTTAACATACACACCAGGCTGGACACTTTCCATGCAGATGAAAAATTGCAGTTGCTGGCGAAGGTTCGTTTCTGCCTGTTTCAGGTTATGCCGAAGGACACTGCTTCTTTCAATAGCCATTGTTTTTACTTTCTGTTTAAATTCTTCCCATTTAATGGCGAAGCTTGCTAATTCGACTGAAATCAGGTTTTCTAGTTCCTTCGCAACGGCATCAACGAAAGCATCGTCATCCAGCAACTGCGCGTTCAATTTCCAGAGGTCCCAGTTAAAGGTGTGTTTGATCTGTCTTTTCCCGAAAGTGGCAGTTACCAAGCAGTGATCGCTATATTCAATGGGTTGCACATCATATTCACTACACAAGGGCACCAATTCGGCTGACACATATAATCTATCTAGCCGAGCGTGGCTATCACGCTGGAAGTGCGTAAACTGCGGGTGGGTACCGCTGGCGAAGACACTACCGATATCTTCCAAGTCGTAATCTTGCACCAGCGCATTTAGCAATACAGCACTCTTATCGCGAACGCGTGAAACTTTTGCGCGATCGTCAGCAGTGCACACACAGTTAAAATCCCCCAGCAGTATGACCACCTTGTGGCAGTTTACGTACGCTTCAAGTCGCTCAAAGAAGATTCGCCGGTCTGTTTCAATATTCGACGCGTAGATACAAATGACTCGGAAATCCATATCGCAATAACAAAAATCAGCCACTAAAAGGCGACCTGTTTCACACGAAAACATTGACTTCACACAAATGCCAAAGTTTCTTCGAATGAATATAGCGCAACCACCTGATCCACCAACAGCGTGAGAAACACACACGTCGAAGTGCGCACGAAAATTGGACACCATTCTGTCGGTTAGCTCTTGGCTCTCTATTTTGGTTTCTTGGATTCCCACAAGATGCAAGTCATTATCTAAGAGTAGGCGACTTAGCTGACATTGCCGCCTTCTTGCACCGAGCCCTCGTACATTTAACGTGGCTACACGTAGCGCTCCTTCGACATTAGCTGCCATGGCTACACGGTAGAATGGTGCCCGTCACAGTTACGCAGGGACGAGTGTTGATAATGACGCGCCGATAACCGCGTTGAGTGCCACAATTGGGAACACAACCCGACCTCTCGAAAACAACACTGACATGCAACTCGGGCCCTCGTTCCTGACACATATCCAAGAGAATAGCGCTCAGGGTGACGGCCATTGCACTCACGAACCCCCCAACCCGCCTCAAGCAAAACACAGTACAGAACTACGGAGGCGGTTTACCCGCCTGCCGTGGATCGGCCGTAATGTTCGGCCGCAGCTTCAAGGTTGGTCTCCTCATACCTGGCGCTTTGGGCGGTGGCTCGTCTCCGCCGCTGCTGTCCTGCGTCGTAGCCAGGCTATTGGTCTGGTCGCGCGGACGTTTCCCCGCCTGCAAGTTGGCAAGCCCGGTATGGGTGTCCATGTCTTCATGTTCAGGGGGGGTGGAGGCCGCTCCCGGGTCAGGTGGGCTCTCTTCCTCACGGTTCGGCATGGCTACAGTGCCCTCCACTTGCTCTTGCTGTTCAGTGTCGACGGCTTCATCGACATGTTGCCCCTGTTTCTGAGGTCGTGCCTCCGACTCTGCCACCTCGCCAGCTGCTTCCTTAGCCGTGGTCGATGTGTCTTCCATATCCGCCTCGTCCATGAGTAGGGCGGAGTTGTCGTTGCTCACGGGTCCGGTCACGCTAGCGTACGTCCGCTCGCACTGACTCTCTTCGTGACCGAAGCGTCGGCAGGCACCACACCGCGGAATGCGGCAGTCGCGACGAATATGGCCCGTCCCGCGGCAGCGTAGGCAGAGAGGGGCCCTGCCCGGCACAACCACAAGAGCCAGCTCGCCGGAGACGCTCACCTGGTGTGGCAGGTCGTCAAGCATTACGCCCGGCTTCAACTTCAGCGTAACCAGTCTTGTGGTAGAGTTCTTATCAGCCACGCCATGCACCCGCCACCGGTCGCGGGCGACGTCCGTGACCTTTCCAAACGGCGCGAAGGCAAGACGCACGTCCTCGTCAGGAACGGTGTGCAGCAGCCAATGCACTTTTAAGCGTACATCCTGGTTGGCGGGGTCAATGACGAGGCATCGGCCCTTCTTGACCTGTAGCTCACCAACACTGACGATCTTCTTCACAGCTTCGTTGTCTTTGAAGGTCACGGCCCAAACATGGCTCATACGGTAGGCCCCGAGGGCCACCACTTCCGGCAGGAGCGATAACGGGGCGAGCGCATCGCGGAAATCTTCCACCCGGTATGGGCGGGTCCTGATATCACAATGTAAAAAAACTGTGTTCACAACAAAACGCCCTGTTGGCAAACTCGGCAAAACAACTTGGTACTCGTTGTCCGCAACGACACTCCTGTTACCGCGGCCGCTCTGGGCCGCTGAAGCCGCTCCTACGGAGCCCGTCATCATGCGTCCGTCACGCTCGGTGGCAGGAAGCAGAATCCCCTCTCGGCCACGCTACCACTGTTCTCCTGCCGAGTGACGGTAGCGTGCGCTTTTTGCCAAAGAACGCACGTAAAAAAAGCAACACAATATGGCAGCGGTGGGATTCGAACCCACGCCTCCGAGGAGACTGGTGCCTTAAACCAGCGCCTTAGACCGCTCGGCCACGCTACCACTGTTCTCCTGCCGAGTGACGGTCGCGTGCGCTTTTTGCCAAAGAACGCACGTAAAAAAAAAGCAACACAATATGGCAGCGGTGGGATTCGAACCCACGCCTCCGAGGAGACTGGTGCCTAAAACCAGCGCCTTAGACCGCTCGGCCACGCTACCACTGTTCCCCTGCCGAGTGACGGTCGCGTGCGCCTTTTGCCGAAAAGCGCACGTAAAAAAAGCAACACAATCTTGCAGCGGTGGGATTCGAACCCACGCCTCCGAGGAGACTGGTGCCTTAAACCAGCGCCTCAGACCGCTCGGCCACGCTTTTTTTTATTTATTGCCGGTCTTCGACATAAGACAGTACATACAAATTACCACACACTCCAATAACACAAATGCATGCTGTTGTACAGAAAAAAAAAACACAAGTCGTCCGTCCGTATAGGACCGACGTTGTCACGTTAAAATTCCTTCATGGCTGCCAGAGGTACCAGCCTTGACAGCCAATCCGGTACATACACTTTCATTTTCTGTTCTTCAATAAAGCGAGATACACATTCTTTGAAATAAATCCTCGCGGGCCTCGCGTCGGGGTCACAGTGGTACCCTGCCATACGAGCCCGCCATAAACAGTGGAGTGCAATCAACATAATAAAGTGATAAGGAACCCCGTCATCATCCTTAATTGACAGATACCTGATCCCATGGGGGTCCACTGGCAATTCTTTCTTTAGTGTTCGCTGTAACACATCCCAGAAGTAAACCCCCTCCCAAAAGTGCAAAAAAAAACATAGTCTATGGTTTCGATTCCTCGCTGCTGTTGTAGCTGTCGAGGGGAACACCTAGATACCGTGCCGGAGTTTTCATCCAGTTCACGTTCGCGAAGTGGTCCGGTGCAGACGGCCACTCCCCGTGCCATAGTCCAAGGGATTTGCCCCAATTTACTCGGCTGCCCGTGCCGTCACAGAAGTGCTTCACTACAGTTATTGCTTCGGTTATACTTGGTTTGTCTGTGCAACACACTGCGATGTCGTCTGCATACGCGAGTACTTTAACTTCGGCCGCTGCCAGCCTAAAACCACGTATTCTGACATTTTCAGTGATTGCCAGACACATTGCTTCAATATATATAGCGAACAGAAGCGGACTGAGGGGGCAGCCTTGGCGCACTGAACGCATTATGTTAATGGGGGGCCCCAGTGACTTATTAACAATTAACCTCGTTGTGCAGTTCTGATACGCCAAGGCCACTCCCTCAGTGATGATGGAACCAACATTAACATGATCTAAGATTGCAAACAAAATAGCATGCGCGACACAGTCGAACGCTTTCTCGAGGTCGAGCTGAAGAACTGCAACGCCGCTATAGGTGACGTCACAGCACTCGAGAACACACCGCATCCTATGGATGTTCGCAAAAATAGATCGCCCCTTGATGCCGCAAGTTTGGTGGTCAGCGACTATTTCCTTGATGACACCTTGGAGTCTGGTGGCTATAACCTTCATAAATATTTTATAATCGATGTTTGTTAATGATATGGGCCTGTAGGATGTGACGAGCTTTAGTTTATCTATTTGATCGGTCTTAGGTATCAGTATAGTGTGCGCTTTTCCAAAGGAAGGTGGCAAGGATTTCTGCTCATCATCATCAGCCTATATTTATGTCCACTGCAGGACGAAGGCCTCTCCCTGCGATCTCCAATTACCCCTGTCTTGCGCTAGCGTATTCCAACTTGCGCCTGCGAATTTCCTAACCTCATCATCCCACCTGACTTTCTGCCGTCCTCGACTGCGCTTCCCTTCTCTTGGTATCCATTCTGTAACCCTAATGGTCCACCGGTTATCCATCCTACGCATTACATGGCCTGCCCAGCTCCATTTCTTCCGCTTAATGTCAAATAGAATATCGTCTACCCCCGTTTGTTCTCTGATCCACACCGCTCTCTTCCTGTCTCTCAACGTTACTCCTAAGATTTTTCGTTCCATTGCTCTTTGTGCGGTCCTTAACTTGTTCTCGAGCTTCTTTGTTAACCTCCAAGTTTCTGCCCCGTATGTTAGCACCGGTAGAATGCAATGATTGTACACTTTTCTTTTCAACGACAGTGGTAAGCTCCCAGTCAGGATTTGGCAATGCCTGCCGTATGCACTCCAACCCAATTTTATTCTTCTGTAAATTTCTTTCTCATGATCAGGGTCCCCTGTGAGTAATTGACCTAGATAAACATATTCCTTTACAGATTCTAGAGGCTGACAGGCGATCCTGAATTCTTGTTCCCTTGCCAGGCTATTGAACATTATCTTTGTCTTCTGCATATTCATCTTCAACCCAATTCTTGCACTTTCTCGATGAAGGTCCTCAATCATATGTTGTAATTCCTCTCCATTGTTGCTCAATAGGACAATGTCATCTGCAAACCGAAGGTTGCTGAGATATTCGCCATCGATCCTCACTCCTAATCCTTCCCAGTCTAAGAGCTTGAATACTTCTTCTAAGCATGCAGTGAATAGCATTGGAGAGATTGTGTCTCCTTGCCTGACCCCTTTCTTGATAGGTATCTTTCTACTTTTCTTGTGGAGAACCAAGGTAGCTGTGGAATCCTTGTAGATATTTGCCAAGATATTCACGTATGCCTCATCCACTCCTTGATTACGCAATGCCTCTATGACTGCTGATATCTCTACTGAATCGAATGCCTTTTCTTAATCTATGAAAGCCATATAGAGAGGTTGATTGTACTCCGCAGATTTCTCGATTACCTGATTGATGGCATGGATATGGTCCATCGTAGAATACCCCTTCCTGAAGCCAGCCTGTTCTCTTGGTTGACTGAAGTCAAGTGTTGTCCTGATTCTATTGGAAATTATCTTGGTGAATATTTTATACAATACTGAAAGCAAGCTAATGGGTCTGTAATTCTTCAATTCTTTAACGTCTCCCTTCTTATGGATAAGTATAATGTTGGCGTTCTTCCAGCTCTCTGGTACACTTGAAGTTGTGAGGCATTGCGTATAAAGGGCCGCAAGCTTTTCAAGCATGATATCTCCTCCATCTTTGATTAAATCTACTGTTATTCCATCTTCTCCAGGCGCTTTTCCCCTGGTCATACCTTTCAAGGCCCTTCTAACTTCATCGCTAGTTATAGAAGGAGCTTCTGTATCCGGTTCATCACTATTTCGAATGGAAGAAGCTTGGCTGTTTTGGCTACTGTACAGGTCAGTATAGAATTCTTCTGCTGCTTTTACTATGTCATCGAAATTGCTGATGATATTACCATGCTTATCTTTCAGTGCATACATCTTGCCTTGTCCTATGCCTAGTTTTCTTCTTACTGATTTCATGCTGCGTCCATATTTTACGGCTTCCTCAATTTTTCCCACGTTATAATTTCGAATTTCTGCTCATATGCGTCATTAAATACCGCAGCTAGCAAAGGAGCCAGTTCGCTTTTAAAAGCCTTATACCACCCAGCGCTGAGACCATCAGGTCCGGGTGACTTGCCCAGGTTCAAATCGTCGATTGCTTTCTCGACTTCCCTCTGGGTTATTTTGCCTTCTAGTCCTTCTTTGGTGTCATCATCCAATCGCGGCATACGATGGAGAAAAGCAGCTTTATACCCATCTAAATTGGCAGCCTGGAATGCAAAGAGCCACTGGTAGTACTCAGTGAATGCTTTCGTTGTCTTCAACAACACTGCCGTTCATTAAAATCTTATCAACATTGTTGCGTCGTCCGTGCGCCTTTTCTAGTCCAAGCGCCCTTTTTGTGGGCGTCTCCCCTGCCGCTAGTGCATCGGCACGTGCTCGCACAATGGCGCCTTGATAACGCTCTTTATCAAACTGTTCAAGCTTTTGCTTGATGTTTCGCACGTCGTCCTTGTACGCCCCAGGCTGTCTGCACTCAAGCGTAATAAGCTGTCTGAGTAGTGTTCTAAAACCCTTTTCTTTCACTTCCCTCTCATATTTTAGGCAGCTCGATCGGTCCAAGGCTTTCATTTTAACGTTTTGTTTAAAGCATTCCCACTTTTCTGCTATTGTTTCCGATGTTGCTTCGTGTATTTTATTAACCATATCGCGTACTGCGGCAAGAAATGGCTCATCGATTAGTAGCAATGCATTCATTTTCCAGAGGTCCCAATTGAAAGCATGTCTCCTTTTCTCTATGCCGACTTCACATTTAACCAGACAGTGGTCCGAGAACGACGCAGGTACAACGCAATAGCCATGGCATTTTGGGATTGCATCCAACGAAATGTACATGCGATCCAATCGCGCATGGCTACTACCCTGAAAACGCGTAAACGTCACTTCATGACCCGCTTCGAGACACTCAAAGACATCGTCAAGTTCATTTTCGCTTATTATATTGGACAACACATCACTACTTTTGTCACGCATACCGGCATTGTTGACTCTGTCTTTAGCGCTCAGCACACAATTGAAGTCTCCTAACAGGATTACGCGCTTGTCACACCGGACATACTGTTCAAGGTTCGAAAAAAATAAGACACGCTCATCCACAGAGTTCGGTGCGTATACGCATATGACGCGAAACTCGACATCACTCGCGAAAACATCACAAAAAGCAATCCTTCCAGACTCACAAGAAAATACTCTTTGAATCTGTATTCCTGGCAGCTTCTTTACAAAAAGAAGGCAGCCCCCGGACGTGCCAATCGCATGACCGACCACCGCATAATATCTGGTCGTGAAACGTCGCACCATGCTCCCGGTCTCCTCCTCCCCGTCTACCTTAGTTTCCTGGGCGGCTAGTACGTCTATGTCATGGTCAGTGACTAACCGTAGGAGCTGACTTTGCCTACGACTAGCCGCCAACCCTCTCACGTTTAATGTGGCAACACTAAGGGACGGAAACAGAGCCATATTGAACTAGAGAAAGAGTAGACCCGGAGCATGGTGCTTACCGTTCACGACTAGCCCTCGGCTAGTCGCCTCCGGGACCCTCCGGCTTCCCGGCGGTGTTAGTGGCCGGTGCTTTGTCACCAGGTGTTCTCTCAGGAGGAACGTTCGGTTTTGGCTTGAAGCCCATCCGCCTTCCCAGCGGCGTCTTGGTCGGCGGTCCCTCACTGGTGTTGGTTGCACTCTCGCCCCTGTCCTTGGTCTCCTCGTGGGAGCGCTTGACTGGGGCACCGAAGAGTCTCCGAAGAGACTGGTGCCTTAAACCAGCGCCTTAGACCGCTCGGCCACGCTACTTTTTTTTTCTTTATTTCCTTTCTCAGGAATGATACAAAACAAAAAATCACTAATACATGCTACATTCTGTAATTAAAAACGCTTGCCTGCTTTCGGCAAACGTGGGTAATTAAAACCGTTCAGGTTAACAAAAGCATCTAATACCGGCATCCATTCTGGTGGATCATTCTGCGCTTTAAAAATCTCACGAATAAAGGCGATGCCTTCTTTGAAATATTCTCTGGCAGGCTGGGGGTTTAAGTCGGCATGGTGCACTGCCATTCTTGTTTTCCATATGCTATGAAGACATAGCACCATAAACATGTCATACGGCACTCCTTTATCGTTTGCGGTTGGGAGGAAGCGGATGCCATATGGGGTAAGCGGCAAATCTTTTTTCAAGGTGCGCTGCAGTATGTCCCATAAGAAGGTGGAATCTTCACAATCAAGGAAAATATGGTCGACAGTTACCGGCTTTTTGCACAGTAAGCAATTTATCGTCCAAGGCACAAAAATACCCTAATGCTCTAACCACGGTTTAAAGGGCAGAGTTCCGGTGTGCAAGTGAAAGAAAAACGTTTTAACCGTAAATCGTACTGGCATCCACTTCACCCTTTTCAGTACGTCTTTGCCAGCCCCTGCTGGAAACATGGAGCGATACAATGGTTTCGGCATAGATACATCAACAACATCCTTATACAGTTTGTTTCGAGTGACGCTGCTGAGGTATTCCAACGAGAACAGTGCCACAAGGAACTGCTAAGACCAGACGACTTCTCGCAGGAAGGCTCGTACTTTCGGCCCTTTAACCCGTTCAGATGACACAATAAACGCCGGCATAACATCACATAATCTCATTTGAATAACAGTACGTAGGAAACCGTTGCTTTGGTCCCGCACAAAGATAAATCTGGACACTACCTGTTTTAAAAACAAATGCGCCAAGCCCAGTCCGCCGCTTTTCAAGGAGCGGAATAAATTTGTGCGACTTGTACGCTCCCATGTTGAACCCCATATATACACTGAGGGCACACGGTGCAGCCTCTGAATGCTTGCTCTCGTCGCACACAATACCTGAAGAACATACCAGATATTGGCTACCAGAAAGAGGTTACACACTGTTGACCTTGCAAATACAAATAGGTCTCTCCCTCCAAACTTGGTAGATTTTTCCTTTACTTGCTCTGCTTCATTCTTCCAATAGTCATTAGTGTCTCTGTAGAATCTAAAGGCACCCCGAGGTATTTCGTTGGTGAAACCGTCCACTGCATGTTTTCAAAGACTGCAGGGGTGTCATTCCAATCCCCATGCCAAAGGCCCAACGATTTGTCCCAATTGATAACGCTGCATGTCATTTTACAAAAACTCGTCGCGACACTCACCGCGTTCCTGACACTTCCTTGGTCAGTACAGAAAACAGCAATGTCGTCAGCGTATGTGAGTAGCTTAACTTCGCTTGTGCTCAACTTAAAACCTTTTATTGCACTGAACGACATGATTTTCAAACAGAAAGGCTCCAGGTACAGCGCAAACAGTAAAGGAGACAATGGGCATCCTTGCCTAACAGAGGACTTTATCTGGAAACTGGCAGTTAATGATTTATTAACTTTAATCCTGCTAGAAATGTCCGCATAACACATTGTTATACCTTCCATCAAGACCCTCCCGACATTGATATATTCTATAATGTTGAAAAGGACTTTATGCGCAACTCTGTCGAATGCCTTCTCTAAGTCGAGTTGTAACATCGCGACTTTCCCGCAGTAGGCATCGCAGCACTCCAGGACTGTTCTAGCCACGTGTATGTTGGTCAGAATGGACCTTCCTTTTATGCCGCAAGTCTGATGTGGCCCTACAAGTTTTGTTATAACGCTTTGAAGTCTTCTGCTTAAAACTTTAGCGAGAATCTTGTAATCCGTGTTCGTTAGACTTATTGGTCGATACGCTCGTACTGACAGCAATGCAGCTGGATCGTCTGTTTTTGGAAAAAGTACAACATGGCTCTGCCTGAAAGAAGGGGGTAACTTCTTTCTTCTGTATGCCTCAATTATAACGTTAAGGAGGACAACTGCTATTTCCGTTTTAAACGCCTTGTAGAATTCTGAACCCAAACCATCAGGGCCTGGTGATTTCCCTGCACTCAAATCACCGATCGCCCACTCAATTTCTGCAACGTTGATTGGAGCTTCGAGGTTCGTTTTAAATTCTTCTTCTAGTTTTGGCATGAGCCTCAAGAAATCGCATGGAAATCCTTCCTCAATCTGTGGTTCGTGGCCAAGCAATTCTTCACAATAATCGACAAAAGCGCGTCGTATCAGTTTCTCGTCTCGCACAACTTCATCTCTGTACATTATCGCTTTTATTTCGTTGCGCGACGCATAGCTTTTTTCGTCTGATAGAGCACGTTTGGTCGGGTTTTCACCCATATATATTTTTTCCGCACGTGCGCGTACTACTGCTCCTCTCTATCTTTCTGTATTAATTACTTCTATTTTGGTTTTAACTTCTTTTATTTCTCTGGCAAAGGTACCCGGAGCTGCAGTTTCTGCATTCAAATAAAAGTCAAGCCGACTTTGCAGCTCAGTTTCTTCTTTCCTTTGCTGTCTACGCAATGCGCCGGCTCTTTCGATAGCTGAAATTTTCGCGTTTTGTTTGAAATCTTCCCATGCTTCAGCGTAACACCCCGGTTCACTTTCCAGTAGATCTCCAATTTTTCTTTTTATTTCCTGCACATATACCTCATCATCGAGGATCTTAACATTGCATTTCCACAGCTCCCAGTTGAGCTTCGCTGGTTTCCTCGGGCCTAGCGTACATATAACCAAGCTATGGTCGCTAAAAGAAACGTTTTTAACATCGTATTTATTGCAAAAGAGTGCCAAATCTGCCGAAACATAGATTCGGTCCAGTCTAGCTTGGCTGTCCCGCTGGTAGTGGGTGAACCGAGGCAATGTACCGTTTGATAGGAAGTACGCTACATCTTCTAATTGGTGTTCTACAGTCAGTGAGTTTAATACTGATACACTCGTATCCCGTATCGCGGAAACTCTTGCCCTATCCTCTACTCTGCAGACACAGTTAAAGTCCCCCATCATTATAACAGTCCTGTCACAGGTCAGATAATGTTCAACACTTTCGAAAAACAATCTGCGCTCATTTGCTACGTTTGGCGCATATAAACCAACTATTCGGAAATTCTGGGCCTGCAACGTTATGTCACATACAATAAGCCGCCCAGTGTCACACGTGTACACACTGTCAACAGATATTCCTGTGGAGTGCTTCACAAACAGCGCACACCCAACCTTCGGTACCAATTGCATGCGAAACGCATACATTGTAGTACGTCCTAAAAGGTTCAACCATGCGGTTTGTTCCTTCTTCACTTCCAATCTTTGTCTCCTGTATGGCAATTACGTCCAGCTCATTTTCCATAAAAAGTCGATTCAGCTGGTATTGCTTCCTCCGCGTCGACAAGCCCCGCACATTAAGGGTGCCCACATAAAGAGGTGTTTGAAGAGTAATTGCCATTTTTTTTACGCTACACAAAACCGCATGGTAGTACCTTGCTTAATACAAGACGACAACCCACTCACATTTATAAAGCATATCCAAGTCACTCCAGCCATTATGATTCCAACTTTGATTTTGCCGTGGCGGCGTCGACGCATTGTCTCCTCCGGTCAACTCCGCTGCTATTAGACAGTTTTAGTGTAGCGCGCGCAACGGCCTTGCGCACGCAACGCGCCAGCGGGGGCACGACTGCGCATGCGCTGAACCTATGAGAGATGCGTGCGTTTGCGCGAGTATGGGATACGCGCGCTAGTTCTCCGGGCTTGCGTTGCGCTCGCTACAGTCGTCGCGTACACTACCGGCGGCCCTCTCGCGAGATCTCGCGCTGCCGAGAGCTTAAGAACATGGCGGCGACCGACAGCAAAACAAGCGGGTCAGTGGTAATGGCAGCGAGCAAATCCCGCGTGCATTTCGGTATCGCCCTCGATTTGGAGCTCCTTGCCTATGTGAGGAGCTTAAATCCATTCGCGGACCCTGTGCAGTGGACCGTGTTTACCACAAAGATGCAGGATATCACTGGGATGCCGTTTATTGCCCGTAATGTCCGAAGTCGAACGGAGCTCCTGTTATCCTATTACGCTGCGAAGGACATAGTCAACCTGAGAAAGTAAGTTCCGAGTCTGACTGCGTGAATTTTTGTTCGGTAATTGCTTGCGAATTTGTGCACCACACGATTGTTTCACCATCTGTTTGGAAAGGCGAGCCGCCGGAGCAAAAGGCACAGTGCATCACGGCCGATCACCGTCACTTTTTGAGCACTGCATATTTTGTCGGGGATCAGCAGCAGACGAACAAGTTCACTCAGATCCCGTTTCTTGAAGCGGAATTGTTGTCGAAACAACGTTGACTCCACTTGGTCCACATCGAGGAGTCCGTTGCGCGAGCGGTATCGCAGCAGCTCGCTTTCACGGTCGCGCCTTATGCGGTATTCTGTCGTCAAGGCTGCAGTCACCTTTCAAAAGCCACCGCTCGCGGGCTGTGAGCATCAGATCATCTATTTCTTGCCATGAAAGAATAGCCAAAAGGCGGCGATTCCACAAGATGCTTGACGGCATTCTCTTCCCTTGCTGCTGCTCGCCTGAACACAAAATCGGCGCTAACGGCGCGAAAAAGCTTGGCTTGTCTCGTGCCTTGACTTGTGACAACCAATGTTGGCTATACGAGTTTATTTCTTAGGCACTAGATGGCGCCAAGTAGCACTCCGAGGTAAGGATGTTGACGCTTCGGCGCACTCCACGTTTCAGATGTTGCGCGCGGTAAACTAATGCTGTGGGGGACAGCCTCAACCGTAACGTACGTAGCGCGCCGCACGTTGCGTACGTACTGTCTAGCGCGCACTAAACTAAAACTCTCTATTGTCCGGTTGAAAGAAAAAAAAAAGGACGTCACGTCACGTCGCCGGCGGGGCCGGCGGTTTCCGCTCGGGCCGTGGCTCGAGCAGTATTTTCGGTGTGAATTTCAATGTAGCCCTTCGAATAGGTGTGGTCTTCACAGGCGGCTCATCCGTTGCACTCTGGTCGGTCGCGTGCCCGTCTTTGCCATCTTCATGGAGTCGTTTTGACGCAAGGCTGCTGGCACTACTCATAGTGACGTCTGTAGTTACAGGGTCTTCCTCGACCCTCACGCCAGGTGCATTGCCTTGGCTCGTTGGGGCGCCCGTCACCAATGTCTCTGCAGCCTCGGTCGAAGTGTTGGCAGTCACTTCCTCAGTAAAGGTTGCATCCTTTTGCTTCACGTGGGCGGTGCTAGCCGCACCAGGAATTCGCGAGCTGTCTGTCTCGGGGGTAGTTTCAGCCGCGTCTGCCTCGTCCATTAGATGTTCCGTCGATATTTCTTCGTTCGATTTGACACCCGCCACGTTTGCGTAGGTTCGCACGCAGCTGCTTTCATCATGGCCATATCGCCGACACTTAGCACACCGCGGTACCCGGCAGTCACGCCTGATATGACCCGTGGCATGGCACCTCAAACATAGCGGGGGGCGTCCCGGTGCGACGAGTAGAGCCATGATTCCTGCAACCCGCAACTGATGGGGTAAATCTTCTAGCGTCACACCAGGCTTGAGCTTCAGACCAACTGTGCGCGTTGACGAGCCCTTGTCAGCTATTCCATGCACTCGCCAGCGCTCCTTGTAGATATCACTCACTTTCCCGTACGGTGCCAGAGCAGAACGTACTTCTTCGTCTGCTACATTATGTAGTACCCAGTAGAGCTTTATACGTACGTCTTGATTTCCGGGGTCAACCACAAGGCACCGTTTCTCCTTGACCCGTACTTCACCGATTCCTACCATCTTATTAGTAGCTTCGGCACTTTTGAAGGTGACGGCCCAAACGTGGTTCATCTGGAACGCCCCCAAAGCTATTACTTCAGGGAGCACTCCAAGATGAACCAACATGTCCCGAAAATCTTCTACACGATAAGGCCTGGCTTTCAAGTCCCCGTGAAGAAAAACAGTATTCTCAACAGATGTACCTGTTGGCAGCGATGGCAGAACAACTTGATAGTCCTGGGTGTCATCAGCAAAAAACCTGTTTCCGCGGCCCACCTGGGCCGCTGATACCGCTCCGGCGGAGCCCATTCCACAAGCGTCCGTTTGCTATCACGGCCGGAAGTAGAATCCACTCGGCCACGCTACCTTTTTTTTTGTTTTTTTGTTTTTTTTTATTTCCGTTTTCAACAACATACAGTAAAACAAGTGAGAAATATTTCAAAAGGTAAAATACATCAGCTAGTCTTGAGCATGATGCAATTTTAAAAAGGCTTTAGTGACGCGAATTCATCCAATTGCGTCACCCATTGAGGAGCGTTGACCGCAAAGTTCAGTACATCTCTTGAATAGATAACGCTTTCCATGAAATATTGTCGTGCTGGTCGTGCATCAATGTCAGCATATCTATCTGCCATTCGTGTTTTGCAAAGTGCATGCATACAAAGCAACATAACCATATCACTAGGAACGGCCCCTGTTTCGTCATAAGGCAAGAACCGTATGCCAAATGGTGACAGTAGTAAATCTTTTTTAATTGTGCGCTGAAGAATGTCCCACAAAAATCGTGCATCGTGGCAATCCAGAAATATATGCTCAATAGTTTCCGGTTTCTGGCATATTCTACAGTTTATTGTCCAGGGAACAAAAATACCCTTGCTTTGAAGCCATGGCTTCACAGGGAGCGTTTCTGTGTGCAATTGAAAGAAAAATATTTTCGCAGAGCTTCGCACAGGCATTCGCTTAACTCTTTTCTACACGTTTCCTTCATCAACGAAATAATAGTTAGCCCTATATAAAGGTGTCGGAAGAAAAACATCCACAAAATGGTTATACAACTTTTTCTTTCCTACAATGCAAAGGTATTCAAGTGAAAAATGTGCGCCAACAATGCGATAAGCAGCCACTAATTCGCGCAGTAAACATGGTAGTGCACCATGTGTTGCAGCGCTGGTTGACACAACATAATCCGCAAGATGGTTCCGCAGGCGTACTTGTATTACAGTTCTCAAAAATGTATCACTCTGATCACGCAAAAAGATAAATCTTGAAACTACTTGTTTCAAGAACAAATGTGACAGCCCTAGTCCACCGTTCCGCACTGCATGAAACAGATTGCATCGGCTTGTGCGCTCCCAACTGGAGCCCCAAATAAAAACTGCAAACACTCGGTGGAGTTTCTGTATTGTCATTCTTGTCATACTCAATACCTGCAATACATAGAATATTTTGGCCACTAGAAATGTATTGCATACATTTGCTCTTGTCAATACTGAGAATTTGTGACCGCCCCATTTCTGAGTCTGGTCTCTTACTCTATCAGCTTCCTCAAGCCTATAACCAGTCGTTGAATTATGGTGTTGCAGTGGCACTCCAAGGTATACGTTTGGCGAATTCGACCATTGCATGTTGCAGTACACCTCTGGTGTGATTGGCCAGTTTCCAAACCAAATGCCGAGACTCTTTGTCCAGTTGACCGCACTTCCTGTGGCTTCACAAAAGGCTGTAGTCTCTTTCACTACTATTTCAACACTTTTTATGTCTGAACAAAACACAGCAATATCGTCGGCATATGCCAACACTTTGAATTCAATATTACAGTATCGGAAGCCTTGAATAGTGGGGCTCTGAAGAATCTTTAAACAGAAAGGTTCTACATACAGAGCAAACAACAATGACGAGACTGGACATCCTTGGCGATGACTACAGGTAACTGTTATACTTTCACTAAGTTGCTTATTTATTACTAGTTTAGTGGTACAGCCTTCATAAGTCATTCGCACACCATCTAGAATGACAGAACCTACATTGGTATGTTCCAGTATTAATAGTAAAATTTCGTGTGTAACCTTATCAAACGTCTTTTCAAGGTCTAACTGTAGCATGGCAACCCGACCTTCTTCGGCATCACATGATTCAAGTATGCTTCTGGCAACGTGGATATTAGTGTATATCGTTCTTCCTTGGATTCCACAGGTCTGGTGAGGTCCAATTAGTACTTTAATTACTTTTTGAAGTCGCTTAGCAAGCACTTTCATGTGAACATTATAATCAACATTGGTGAGGCTTATTGGTCTGTAAGCCTCTACAGAGCGTACCTTCAAAGGATCATTTGTCTTTGGAATTAGTACCATATGTGTCATCCTAAATGATGGGGGCATCCTTTTCACTTCGTAACACTCATTTATTACGCGGTGCAATACTTCTGCCATTTCTGCTCGGCCTCGCTACCACTGTTCTCCAGCTGAGTGACGGTCGCGTGCGCCTTTTGCCGAAGAGCGCACGTAAAACAAGCAACACAAACTGGCAGCGGTGGGATTCGAACCCACGCCTCCGAGGAGACTGGTGCCTTAAACCAGCGCCTTAAACTTTTTTTTTCTTTATTGCCTTTTGCAAAATACAGACAGAATTTCGACACTTCACAATTGGTAAAAGTGCCCACCAGTCTTTGGTGTGCACGAGATTTTAAAACCGCCTAAGGTTCGCAAGCTCGTTTAACACACTAATCCATTCTGGCTTTTCGTTTTGCGCATCGAACACTTCTTTTATGTAACAGACACTTTCAATAAAATATTCACGAGTACTTCGAACATTTATGTCAGCGTGTCTAACAGCCATTCGGGTGCGCCACAGGCTGTGCAACCCTAATAGCATAAACATGTCGTATGGCACTCCTCCTTCGTTTTCCGTCGGGAGAAAACGGATGCCATAGGGTGTTATGGGCAAGTCTTTCTTTATAGTTCGCTGCATGACGTCCCAGTGGAAAACGGCGTCCCAGCACTCTATTAATACGTGTTCAATTGTCTCTTCCTTGTGGCATAGTAAACAATCCACAGACCAGGGGATAAAAATAGCTCTTTCCTGAAGCCACGGTTTTACAGGTAGTGTATTGGAATGCAGCTGAAAAAAGAAAGACTTTGCCGATGGCCTGACAGGCATACGTTTTACCCTTTTTAGGACGTTTCTTTCACTACCCACACTGAACATCGATCTATACAGCTGCACTGGCAATACCACGTCAATTAGATCTTTATAGAGACGTTTTTTGGGAACGTGGCTGAGGTACTCCATTGAGAAGCGCACCTTCAGAAACCGGAATGCCCATATCACTTCTTTCAAATATCCACTCATAGGGCCACTGTTAACACTGCTAGATACAATGAATTCAGGAAGGGCCGTACCTAGTCTCAGTTGCATCACTCTAACCAGGAAAGGGTCTTTTTGGTCTCTTAAAAAGGCAAAGCGACACACTATCTGCTTCAAGAACAGATGCGCCAGTCCAAGCCCCCCTGTTTTGACAGATCGAAATAAGTTTGTTCGACTCGTTCGCTCCCAATTGGATCCCCATACGTACACTGCCAGCACCCGATGCAAACGTTGCACGTGAACTCTAGTAATACACAATGCTTGCAATACATAGCACACTTTAAGAACGGCAAACAGGTTGCAGACCGTCGCGCGGGCAAACTTCGAAAGACTACGACCACCCCATTTAACTGCTTTTTCTTGCACCTTCATTGTTTCATTTTCCCAGAATTGCCCCGCCTCTTTATAGTGCTCAAGCGGCACCCCGAGATACTTTGTCGGCGCAACGGTCCACTTCACATTCAAAAAGATGGGTGGGGTGCTTTGCCATGTTCCATGCCACACCCCTAAACACTTATCAAAGTTTATCACGCTACCAGTCATTTTACAAAAAGATAAAGCGTCCTTTACCGCGGTCGCGACACTTTCTTTATCGCTACAAAACAAAGCAATATCATCCGAGTATGTAAGCAGCTTTACTTCCGTTGACTGTAAACGAAAACCTACAATACTGTTGTTATAAAGAATCTTTCTGCAGAATGGCTCGAGGTACAACGCAAATAGTAGAGGACTTAAAGGGCATCCCTGGCGCACACTTGAGCGTACGTGAAAGCTCTCGCCTACTTCCTTATTTATTATAGGGTTAGCGGTACAATTAGCATAGCACATCTTTACTCCATCGAAGAGCACCGAGCAAACATTTACATACTGAAGAACTGAAAAAAGAACGTTATGTGATACACGATCAAACGCCTTTAGCAGATCAAGTTGAAGCAATGCTACATGTTCACCCCACGCATCACAGCATTCCAGAATGGTTCTAGCAATGTGAATATTTGTGTAGATTGATCTTCCTTTGATTCCGCACGTCTGATGTGGTCCTACAATTCGTGTTATAACTCGCTGTAACCTCTTTGCCAAGATCTTAGCAAAGATTTTATAATCAACGTTAGTCAGCGCTATTGGGCGGTAAGACCCAACTGACAGCAATTTTTCTGAGTCTTCCGTCTTGGGAATGAGTACTATATGCGACCGCCCAAATGACGGGGTGCATATTTTCGCCTATACGCCTCACTAAATACCAAAAATAAAATGAGGCTCACATCTTTTCTGAAGGCCTTATAGAAAGCCGATCCCAAACCATCAGGTCCAGGAGACTTCTCCCGAGCTAAATCCTCAATGGCATCTTCAACTTCTTTTTGGCTGATCGGTTCTTCCAGATATTCACGGTCTACGTCATCTAGTTTTGCGATGTTGGCCAGGAACTCGCGTTCGAATTCTTCCGGGACATCGTTACTTCTTCGAAATAGTTCGCTATAGTGCTCGAGGAACGCTCTGTGTATTTTAGCTTGTTCGTCGGTGAATTCATTCTTATAACTTATTTTCCGAATTACGTTTTGCCTTGCGTGAGCCTTTTCGTCTGCAAAGGCTCGCTTCGTGGGCGTTTCGCCGAGCCATAGCTTGTCCGCCCTTGCTCGGATCACCGCTCCTCTGTACTTATCTTCGTCGATAAGCTCCAGATGACTCTTAAGTTCATTGATCTGCTTTGCGAACGTACCAGGTTTATCGGCCTCTACTCGGTACATAAAGTCCAGTTCTCGCTGTATTTCTTTCTCCTTTTTTCTTTCTTCGTACTTCATCACACTAGCTTTTTCTATTGCACAAATCTTTATTTCTTCTTTAAAAAGCTCCCACAACTCTATCACGTCATCATGCCTTGCCAATAGCTGTCCGAACTTTTCCTTTACGCACTCAACGAACGATTCATTATGTAGCAGCTTGTCATTAAATAGCCACATCTTCCAATTAAAGCGTGAAGCCTCTTTGCGCGTCCCAAATGTGACTAACACCAAACAATGGTCACTGAATGACACATGTTTAACGATATAACTGTGGCATGCTGGTACTAACTGCAATGAAACGTATATCCTATCCAGTCTCGCGTGGCTTGCACGCTGATAGTGTGTAAAAACTGGCCGGGTACCATTAGAGAACACCTGTCCTATATCTTCTAAATTATGCTCTTGTACCATTGCGATCAAGCGCGAGGCACTCTTTTCCTTAACTGGAACATTTTTGACACGATCAGCCACTGAGCAAACACAATTAAAATCTCCAAGCATAATTATTTCTCTCTCGCACATCAAGTACTGCTTCAGCCGTTCAAAAAACACGTCTCGTTCATTTTCGGCATTAGGGGCATATACGGAGATTATTCGCCAACCAGAATCTGACATTGAAAAATCGGCCATAACAAATCTACCACTCTGGCAGACAAACACATTCTCAACAACTATTCCTAAACTGTTCCTAATAAAAATAGCACATCCACCTGATGTGCCGAATGCGTGGGCAACACAAACATCGTACCTAGCTCGGAAAGGCAGCACCATGCGGTCAGTTTGTTCCTCGCTATCTATTTTTGTTTCTTGCACTGCAACTACGTCTAAGTCGTTCTCCAAGAAAAGGCGACTCAGCTGGTACTGCTTCTTTCTAGCATTTAAACCTCGGACATTGATAGTCGCAATGCGTAGTGCTGTGCTCGAATTTATCGCCATAGATTAAAATATGTACGCCATGGTGCATACCTCGCGAGCAAAGACACAACAAAACATCCGCGGCTCATTAGCGACAAGCCAACCTGTTCCCGACGTCTGCGCTCCTCGAGCTTCGGCTTGGGTCGCGTTGCCGAAGGCTCCACTCACTACCCTTTTTTGATCGTTCATGTGCGTAGTCATAGTCCCAAAGAAGCCGCTGGGCGCCAGAGCTCGCGGCTACGTTGGCGGTTTCAGCACCGCTTTTCTGTCTGGTGGAATGTTGGGCTTTGGCTTCAATGATGAACGCCGAGTCACCACCGTTTTCGTTGGCGGTTCCCCAGCGCCAGCGACGTCTTGTCCGTCCGAGTCGTCTGTTGCAGCTTCGCGTCCTCGTTTGCTGACTGCGTCTCTGCTGTCTTCCTCCGTGACGTCCATGCTACTCGTGAACTGACTAGCTGGCTCTGTTGAAGGTTCGCCCTCTTCAGTGCCTACACTGATTTTTGCAGGCACGTCCCTTACGTCGGTCTCTTCTACAGTGCACCGGTCTCCTTGCTTTCCATTATCTTGTGGATACAAGGGCGTGTCTATGGGTCGTATCTCCTTTTGGTTCACTTGTCGCGACGTTCCTGCAGCTTCTTCCGCGTCAGCTTCGTCCATGACGAGCTCTGTGACGTCCGTTTTTCCCATTGGGCTTGTTACACTTGCGTATGTCTTCACACACGAGCTCTCGTCGAGGCCAAAACGGCGGCACCGTGCGCAGCGAGGGACACGGCAGTCTCGCCGTATATGCCCCGCGGTGTGACACCGCAAACACACTGGTGCTCTTCCCGGAGCAATTAGCCGCGCCAATTCCCCACCGACACGAAGCTGGTGTGGGAGGTCATCGACCTTGACGCCTGCATGAAGCTTGATGCTCACCGTCCGCGTGGTCGTGGTTTTCTCCTGGATGCCATACACTCGCCACTTTTCTCTCGCGACGTCCGTTACAGTCCCGAACATTGCAAGTGCAGCGCGTACATCTTCATCGGGAACGTTGAACAACAGCCAATGCAACTTCAGGCGCAGGTCTTGATTCGTCGGGTCTACCACTATACAGCGGCGACCTTTCACTTTCATTCACCTATAGCCAGGGCTTTCTTGACGCCTTCAGCGTTCTTGAAGGTGACGGCCCACACATGGCTCATCTGATACGCCCCTAAGGCTATCACCTCAGGGAGCAGTGCCAGATGGTCCAACGTATCCCGGAATTCTTCAACTCGATAAGGCCTTGCACGCACGTCAGCATGTAAAAATATGGTATTCAAAACTGTACGACCTGTGGGCAAAGTCGGTAGGATGACCTCGTAATCCTCATGTTCAACTGGAGTATTCCTGTTACCGCGGCTGTTCATAGCCGCAAACACCGCCCCATCGGAGCACATGATAACCACGTCCGTAGGCTTTCGCGGCCGGAAGTGGAATCCCCCAGCGCCTTAGACCGCTCGGCCACGCTACCACTGTTCTACAGCTCAGTGACGGTCGCGTGCGCCTTTGGCCGAAGAGCGCACGTAAAGAAATCAACACAATCTGGCAGCGGTGGGATTCGAACCCACGCCTCCGAAGAGACTGGTGCCTTAAACCAGCGCCTTAGACCGCTCGGCCACGCTACTTTTTTTTAGACTTTTTATTTCAGCAACCAAATACAAATGGGTGGTTAAAAATTGTCAGCCTACTTTGTTGACATAAGGCATTAAAATTTCTTGATTTTTGACAGTTCATCAAATACGCTGATCCAGTGAGGTGGTTCAGCTTGTACTCGATACACATCGCGTATGTAGCACACATTTTCCACAAAATTCTCCCTTGCCGATCGCGCGTTAACGTCAGCGTGTCTGACGGCCATACGTGTTCTCCACAAACTATGGAGGCCCAGTAGCATGATCATATCGTAAGGTATGCCGTTTTCATTGTCTACGGGTAAGTATCTTATGCCAATAGGGGTTATGGGTAATTCTTTTTTCAGCGTTCTTTGCATCACATCCCAAAAAAATATCGCGTCCCAACAATCTATGAACGCATGCTCAAGTGTTTCTGGCTTTTTGCACAGTAGACAATTAGTTGTCCATGGCACGAATATGCCCTTTTCAGCAAGCCACGTTTTAACTGGGATAGTATTAGTGTGTAACTTAAAGAAGAATGACTTTGTACCAGGTTTCACAGGCATCCGCTTAACTCTTTTTAAAACATTATTTCCCGGAGCTCCATAGTTTATAGATCTATACATGGGAACTGGCAACATGACATCAATCAAATCTTTGTAAAGAATCTTTTTTGTTACAACACTTAGATACTCCAACGAGAATCGAGCCGTTAAGAATTGAAATGAGGCTACCACCTCATTTGTATATCCCTTGACTCTTCCATTTAATTCGCTCACACTAGATACAATAAAATCTGGAAGCACACTTCTTAGTCGTACTTGCATCATTGAACGTAAGAAAGGGTTCTCCTGGTCCCTCAAGAACATGAAACGGGAAACAAGTTGCCGAACAAACAAGTGTGTGAGTCCAAGACCTCCCTGTCGAACAGACCGAAACAAATTGGTCCGACTTACCCTCTCCCAACAGGAGCCCCAAATGTACACCGCGAACACCCTATGCATTTTCTGAACGTTCGCACGAGACATGCACAAAAATTGCAGCACATACCATACTTTGGCCACTAAAAAAGGTTACAGACAGTAGCCTTGGCAAACATGGATAGGTTTCGGCCCTGCCATCCTATCGCTTTCTCCCTTATCCTTGGCGTAACTTCGTCCCAATATTCTGCGCTCCTGTCATAATGCTCAAGGGGCACACCTACGTAGTTTGCAGGGACTGTTGTCCATTGCAGGTTAGCAAAATGAGATGGCGTAATATCCCAGCGCCCATGCCAAAAGCCGACACTCTTTTCCCAGTTGATTTGACCCCCTGTTTGCTGGCAGAACTTTCTTGCAGTATTTGTGACTTCTTGAACACTTTGCCTATCACTGCAAAAAATCGCAATGTCGTCCGCGTATGCCAGAACTTTCACTTGAGATGACTGAAGCTTAAAACCATTGATTCTTTCATTTTTGATGAGATTTAGGCAAACCGGCTCAAGATAAATGGCAAAAAGCAAAGGCGAAAGTGGGCACCCTTGTCTTATGGATGAGAGAACTGGGACAGCTTCACTTAGTTTCTTATTTACTATGATGCTTACCGAGGAATTGTTGTAAATCATTTTTAGCCCATCTATTATCACGTTACCTATGTTGGTTTGTTCAATGACAGAAAATAGAACATCATGTGACACGCGGTCAAATGCCTTTGCAAGGTCTAACTGCATCATTGCAATTCGGCTTTCAAATGCATCACAACACTCCAAAATGCTGCGGGCGACATGCACATTTGTAGTTATTGAACGCCCTTTCACACCGCACGTCTGATGCGGTCCAACTAATCCTGTAATAACACTCTGTATTCGCTTAGCTAAAACCTTCGTGTATATTTTATAGTCAGTGTTAATAAGTGTTATCGGGCGGTACGCCTCTACAGAAAGCAATTTCTCTCGGTCGTCAGTTTTAGGAATAAGTATCATATGAGCAGTGCGAAAAGAGACCGGCAATGATTTTTCTGCGTACGCCTCTGTGATCATAGCAAGCAGAAAAGGTGCGAGTTGATCTTTAAAGACTTTATAAAAAGCGGCTCCCAGGCCATCAGGCCCTGGTGCTTTACTCACTGTCAAGTCATTAATTGCGCTACTCACTTCCTCCATACTGATTGTCCTTTCAAGTTGTTCCCGAGTGCTGTCATCTAACTTTGGCATTAAGTGTAGAAATTCATCACTGAGCTTACTTTTCGGCTTTCTTTCATTCCCGATTATGTTTCGGTACTGGTCAACAAAGGCCTGTTCAATTTTGTTCCCATCGGACGTTATTTCATTTTGATACCGGAGTTGCCGTATTTCGTTCCGAGCGGCATATCACCTTTCGTCACTCAAAGCGCGTTTATTTGGCGTTTCGCCCATCCATAGTTTTTCCGCTCGCGCTCTTATCACCGCGGCTCTGTACTTTTGTGTTTTCAATGCTTCCAGGTGGTTTTTTACTTCACGTATGTCGACTGCGCACGACCCAGGCTTCGCAGCTTCCATGCACATCAAGAAATCAAGTTGACACTGCAGTTCTGTAACCTTCTTCTTTTCTTCGTATCTGAGCACCGTTCCCCTTTCTATCGCGATCATCTTGATCGTGTGCTTAAAGTTTTCCCACTTATTTCTGCTACTCGATGAATTATCGGCGGTCATTTTGGCAATTTCTTTTCTAACTTCATCAACAAATATGTTGTCTTCTAACAGCTTTACGTTAAATTTCCACAGATCCCAGTTAAATCGTGTTTTACTTTGCTTGCCCCCAAGTGTGACCATCACTAGGCTATGGTCACTAAATGAGACATGTTTAACATCATAAGAGCTACATTCTGTCACAAACTCTAAACTAGCATATATTCTGTCCAGCCTCGCACTACTACCGCGCTGGAAATGTGTGAAGATAGGAGTAGAACCCCGCGACAACAACCAGCCAAGATCCTCTAATTGGTAATCCTCAATTAAAGCCTCTAAATACTTCGCACTTTTATCCCGAACACAAGCATTTCTCGATCTATCTCCCGCCATGCACACAAAGTTGAAGTCACCCAATAAAATAAGGCGCCTGTCACATTTTTGGTAGCTATGAACCTTTTCAAAGAGCTCAACACGCTCATCTTCATTATTGGGAGCATAAATACAACTAACACGCCAAAATAAACCAAAAAGAAGGAAATCAACTACAAGCAGCCTTCCCTCTTCGGATGCGATAACATTCACTTCCTCAATGCCTAAATCGTTACGTAAAAGTAAGGCACAACCTCCAGAAGTGCCAACTGCGTGGCATACGCAGACGTTGTAACGCGTGCGAAAAACCCCAACCATGCGATCCGTCTGTTCCTCGGTCTCAATTTTAGTTTCTTGCAACGCAGCTATATGCAAATCGTTTTCAAGAAGCAGGCGGTTGACCTGATACTGACGTTTTCTTGCTGATAATCCCCGAACATTCAGAGTGGCTAATCGTAGTGGCACCTGAAATTTTTCTATAGCGTCACGCGTGGTACAGATGGATCGCATGTCGCTCACCTCGGGGCTTACTGATGCTCCCGAAATGTCACCGGTATGGTTACACACGTGGCTGGTTTTGTCCATGTTATCACAGTTCTTGTCGAGGCTTAGTGGCTACGCATCCAGCTGCCGTCCATGAAGTTCCGAGCTTGCGGTCGCTTGTCGCACCGACATCCGAAGAGCGCGGCTAGCCGCGCCTATTTCGGCGTCATCTCCATTCTCTTGTCAGGTGGTACTGTTGGCTTTGGCTTAAATGACAATCGACGCGTCGGGGCTGCTTTTGCAGGCGGTGCGTCCGCGTTCACGCCTTCCGAGACGCGGGTATCTTCGGTTGCCTCAGCATGCGTCCGCTTCATGGCAGCCGCTGACGCATCGGCCATGGTAGTGTCGTTGGTCCCAAGTCCTTCGCATTGTTCTAACGCAGGGGCACTCACACTCGTGTTGTCTGCTGGCTGCGTAACACCTGTCAGCGTTTCAGCAGCCGGTTTTTGTTGTGTTTCTTGCTCGCTTGCCAAATTTTGCATAGTATATTGCTTTGTCGTCGAACTTTCTTGTCGCGTTTTCTCCGGACTTTCGGTGTCTGTAGCCGCTGCTGCTGTTTCTTCAGCTTCTGTCTCATCCATTACGAGCTCCATCACGTCGGACTTCCTTGCTGGCCCTGTCATACTAGCGTACGTTGGTACACATTGGTTTTCGTCGTGCCCAAAGCGTCTGCATCGTGGGCACCGAGGAACACGGCAGTCGCGGCGTATATGGCCTTTCCCTTGGCAGCGCAGGCATAGTGGTGGCCGTCCAGCGACCACTAAGAGGGCCGGCTCGCCTGCAATACGAATTTGATGAGGAACGTCTTCAATGGTGATTCCGGGCTTCAGCTTCATGCTCAGGACGCGCGTCGTCGATCTCTTATCGGCGATGCCATGTACGCGCCACCGCTCTTTGGCTATTTCGGACACATCGCCGTATGGCAAGAACGCGTCACGCACTTCATCGTCATTGACGCAGGGCAGTACCCAGTGCACCTTCACACGGATTTCTTGCTTGTTAGCATCAACAACAAGGCATCGGCGCCCCTTGACACTCACGTTGCTCATTGCCAACAACTTCTTCATGGACACGGAGTTCTTAAACGTGACTGCCCACACGTGATTCATTTGGAAAGCCCCAAGGGCGTCGACCTCAGTAAGCAATTCCAAATGAGCAAGGGCGTCCCGAAAGTCTTCCACTCGGTACGGTCGCGCTCGAAGGTCACCATGCAAAAATACAGTATTAAAAACTATCCGACCTTTCGGCAGGTGGGGCAGCATCACTTCATACTCCTGGTTATCTTGACTGGTCATCCTGTTTCCGCGGCTGAACTGGGCCGCTATCACCGCCCCTTCGGAGCACATGAATACACGTCCGAACGCTTTCGCGGCCGGAAGTGGAATCTGCTCGGCCACGCTACCACTGTTCTGCAGCTGAGTGACGGTCGCGTGCGCCTTTTGCCGAAGAGCGCACGTAAAAAAAGCAACACAATGTGGCTGCGGTGGGATTCGAAGCCACGCCTCCGGGGAGACTGGTGCCTTAAACCAGCGCCTTAGACCGCTCGGCCACGCTACCACTGTTCTCGCAGCTGAGTGACGGTCGCGTGCGCCTTTGGCCGAAGAGCGCACGTAAAAAAAGCAACACAATGTGGCTGCGGTGGGATTCGAAGCCCACGCCTCCGGGGAGACTGGTGCCTTAAACCAGCGCCTTAGACCGCTCGGCCACGCTACCACTGTTCTACAGCTGAGTGACGGTCGCGTGCGCCTTTGGCCGAAGAGCGCACGTAAAAAAAGCAACACAATCTGGCATGCGGTGGGATTCGAAGCCCACGCCTCCGAGGAGACTGGTGCCTTAAACCAGCGCCTTAGACCGCTCGGCCACGCTACCACTGTTCTCCAGCTGAGTGACGGTCGCGTGCGCCTTTGCCGAAGAGCGCACGTAAAAAAAAGCAACACAATCTGGCGGCGGTGGGATTCGAACCCACGCCTCCGAGGAGACTGGTGCCTTAAACCAGCGCCTTAGACCGCTCGGCCACGCTACCACTGTTCTCCAGCTGAGTGACGGTCGCGTGCGCCTTTTGCCGAAGAGCGCACGTAAAAAAAAGCAACACAATCTGGCAAGGTGGGATTCGAACCAACGCCTCCGAGGAGACTGGTGCCTTAAACCAGCGCCTCAGACCGCTCGGCCACGCTACCACTGTTCTCCAGCTGAGTGACGGTCGCGTGCGCCTTTTGCCGAAGAGCGCACGTAAAAAAAAAGCAACACAATCTGGCGGCGGTGGCGATTCGAACCCACGCCTCCGAGGAGACTGGTGCCTTAAACCAGCGCCTCAGACCGCTCGGCCACGCTACCACTGTTCTCCAGCTGAGTGACGGTCGCGTGCGCCTTTTGCCGAAGAGCGCACGTAAAAAAAAAGCAACACAATCTGGCAAGGTGGGATTCGAACCAACGCCTCCGAGGAGACTGGTGCCTTAAACCAGCGCCTCAGACCGCTCGGCCACGCTACCACTGTTCTCCAGCTGAGTTACGGTCGCGTGCGCCTTTTGCTGAAGAGCGCACGTAAAAAAAAGCAACACAATCTGGCTGCGGTGCGATTCGAACCCACGCCTCCGAAGAGACTGGTGCCTTAAACCAGCGCCTTAGACCGCTCGGCCACGCTACCACTGTTCTCCAGCTGAGTGACGGTCGCGTGCGCCTTTTGCTGAAGAGCGCACGTAAAAAAAAAAAGCAACACAATCTGGCTGCGGTGCGATTCGAACCCACGCCTCCGAGGAGACTGGTGCCTTAAACCAGCGCCTTACACCGCTCGGCCACGCTACCACTGTTCTACAGCTGAGTGACGGTCGCGTGCGCCTTTGGCCGAAGAGCGCACGTAAAAAAAGCAACAAAATCTGGCAGCGGTGGGATTCGAACCCACGCCTCCGAAGAGACTGGTGCCTTAAACCAGCGCCTTAGACCACTCGGCCACGCTTTTTTTTTTCTTTATTGCCTACTTGGCATATAAAACAATCATGTACAGTGCATTGTCACATAAAAGCGCTGTCACGTAACTTTCAGCACGTGAGGGGTTAAAAACGCAATCGCTTCATCAAAGACAGTTCCCCCAAATGGGGGTACCACTCTGGCTTCTCATTTTGAACTTTGTACACTTCTCTCAAGTATTCTACACTTTCGATGAAATTCTCTCGTGCCGATCGAGGATTCAGGTCCTCGTTGCGCACGGCCATCCGCGTCCTCCACACGCTGTGGAGTACGAGTGCCATAAACATATCGTAGGGCACACCCCCTACGTTTTTGACAGGCAGAAAACGGATGCCGTACGGTGTTACGGGCAAGTCTTCTTCAAGGTCCTCTGAAGAATGTCCCAGAGAAAGACTGCATCACTACAATCCAGAAATATGTATTAAACTGTCTCCGGCTTTTTGCAGATGATGCAGTCTACAGACCAGGCAACAAATATGCCTTTTTCTCGCAGCCAAGGTTTGGTAGGGAGTGTGCCACTGTGTAGCTTGAAAAAGAAGGTTTTGACTGATGGTCGCACAGGCATCTTTTTGACTCTGCCTAAAACATCGTCTCCGGGACCTCTTGGGTACAGTGATCGGTAAACAGGCAATGGCAACATGGCTTCTATAAGATCCCTGTATAATTTCTTTCGTGTAACTCCAGAGAGATATTCCACCGAAAAGCGTTCTTTTAGGATTTCGAAAGCCCCAACGATCTCGCGCATATAACCCCTTGGTCGTCTTTGTTCGACATGAACCGTTGAAACAATAAATTCTGGCAAATAATTTGACAACCGCACATGTAACACTGTTCTCAAGAAGCAATCGCCTTGATCGCGTAATAAAATAAACCTAGCCACGATCTGCCGCAAGAACAGATGGACCAGGCCAAGTCCCCCACTGCGCACAGAGCGGAACAAATTTGTGCGACTCGTTCTTTCCCATGTAGAAGCCCACACAAATACTGCCATCACTCTGTGTAGCTTTTGAACAGCATTACGTGTCATAGATAACACTTGAAGAACATACTACACTCGCGAAACAATAAATGTGTTGCACACCGTTGCGCGCGTAAACATGGGAAAATCTCGACCTCCCCATTTTTGCATCTTAACGCGTAGGTGCTCCGTTTCATCGTTCCAATATTCTGTTGTGTCCCGGTAGTGTTGGAGCGGTACGCCTAAGTACTTGTCAGGTGTTACCGTCCAAGTGACGTTTTCGTACAATGAGGGCGTTCTTCGCCAGTTTCCATGCCAGATACCTCTAGACATTTATTCCAATTAATTCTACTACCGGTACACTCGCAGAATGCCTTGACATCACTTATTGCCACTGTGACACTTTTTTGATCATTACAAAAGACCGCGATATCATCTGCGTAACCAAGCACTTTGACTTCCGCGGCCATCAAGCGGAAACCACGAACTCGTTCATTCTGAAGCATTTTTTGACAAAGTGGTTCGAAATAGATAGCGAAGAGTAATGCTGACGCGGGACATCCTTGTTGACACTTGATAAGACCGGAATGCTTTCGCTGAGTTGCTTATTGACTACAATCCTCGTAGTGCATCCTGTGTACGCCATTCGTACCCCTCCAAAACCACAGATCCCACTTTTACGTAGTCGAGAATGCACAGAAGTATCTCGTGAGTCACGCGGTCAAATGCCTTCTCGAGATCTATTTGCAGCATCGCTACCCTACTCTCAAAATCCTCAGAGCATTCCAAAATGTTCCTTGCAATGTGAATATTCGTCGTTATAGATCTTCCTTTGATGCCGCAGGTTTGATGGGGTCCTACTATTTCTTTAATAACAGTTTGAAGTCGCCTGGCCAACACACCCATGAAAAGTTTGTAATCAAGATTTGCTAAGGTTATCGGTCGATATGATGGAACAAACAGTTGTTTTGTGGCATCGTCAGTTTTCGGAATCAACACAATGTGCGACCTTCTGAAGGATGCTGGTAACTCTTTCTTTTCGTAAGCCTCATGTAAAACAGCGCATAAGGCTTCTGCCACAGCGGTTTTATGTCTCTTATAGAATGCTGCGCTTAGGCCATCTGGACCAGGTGTTTTACCAGGTGTCATTTTTTCAATCGATGTTTCAATTTCTTTGACAGTGAGAGGTGCCTC
This sequence comes from Dermacentor silvarum, assembly GCF_013339745.2. Taxonomy (NCBI): domain Eukaryota; kingdom Metazoa; phylum Arthropoda; class Arachnida; order Ixodida; family Ixodidae; genus Dermacentor; species Dermacentor silvarum. The sequence continues at coordinate 206,198,871 of NC_051157.2, read as the reverse complement.
TAAATTTGCTTTTAGATCGTCACCGAGTTGCGGCATAAGTGTTAAGAATTCATCCCTAAATGTGCCACTGCCCTCTTTCATGCTTCCTAACAATTCGCGATAATGATCCACAAACGCATGTTCAATCATCGATTTATCGCTTGTGACGACGTTTTGATATTATATCGCCTTCATTTCGTTTTTAGTTGCATAGCTCTTTTCGTCTGCCAGTGCACGTTTCGTGGGCTTCTCGCCACACCAAAGCCTCTCGGCGCGTGCGCGCACCACAGCTCCCTTATATCTCTCTACGTCTATAGTCTCCAACGTTCGTTTAACGTCTTTAATTTCTTTACTGCGCATGCCCGGTGGCACGCATTCTTGACAGAGTAAAAATCTAACTGACACTGCAACTGCTTTTCTTCTTTCCTTTGGCTATGTCTTATACAAGATGCCCTTTCGATCGCCCATCAATTTTCACCTTTTCTTTAAAACACTCCCATGCATAAATTAAACTTCCCGAGCTACACTTGAGTAATTTGTCTAATTCAATGTTAACGTTCTCTACAAACGTGTCGTCATCAAGTAGCTTGTCGTTCAACTTCCATAGGTCCCAATTGAATGTCTGCTTTCCTTTTTATTGATGGTAAACTTAACTAGGCTATGGTCGCTGAAAGAAACATGCATAACACTATAGTCTCGGCACAAGGGAAGTAATGCTGTTGACACGTAGGCTCTGTCAAGCCTCGCCTGACTGTTATGCTGGTAATGTGTGTACTGAGTACTCTGAGACAACACACATCCTACGTCATCCAACTCTCGCTCGTAAACTATTGCATTCAAAAACAAGGCACTACAATCGCGCACCGGCACTTTGCTTGCCCTATCTTCGGGAGTGCAAACACAGTTGAAATCTCCAAGAAAATAATTGTCCTATCACACGAAAGGTGCACTTCAAGGTTTTCGAAAAACGTTTTGCGCTCTTTCTCTCTATTTGGTGCATAAACACAAACAACCCGCCAACTCGCGCCAGAAAAAGAAAAGTCGCACACAATTAATCGCTCTAAAGTATCATTATGTAAACACTCTACAGCAATACCAATTGAATTCTTCAAAAGAAGTAAGCATCCACCGGATGTACCATGAGAATGGCTGACACATACATTGTAGCGGTCGCGGAAAGGCGAAACCATGCGGTCTGTCTGCTCTTGGGACTCAACTTTCGTTTCCTGCACGGCGGCAATATCAACGTCATTCTCGAGAAACAAGCGGCGCAACTGATACTGCCGCCTCCTAGACCCCAGCCCTCGAATGTTAAGCGTTGCTACGCGTAAGGCTGTTTCTAATTTATAGGGCATGTTGTCGTTATGAGCAGGGCTACCATACGGTCTCTACCTCACGCAAATGCTCACCAGAAAACACGAAAATCGCACGACTTAAATAGGTGAATGTGGGTGTCTCAGCCATTCTCGCGTTTTTCATCGCGGCTCACATACAACACTGACATTTGCCTGTTACGCATTAATGTCCTTCCGGGAACAGTCTCGCCTACCCAGGTGGTGTAGACTGCAGAGGCGGCTTGGCCTCTGCCCGCGGGCCGTTGTCAGCCGCGGTTTGAAAGATGGACGCCTATTCCCTGCTGCCTTCGTCGGTGGTTCCCCACCACCGCCGCTATCGGGAGTACTTGTCTCGTCTCTACCTTCATCCCAAGGGCGCTTGCCGGCCAGGCCACCGGCTGTGCTCTCGCTATGGTCCATGTTGTCCTGTCCGGCGGTAGCGTCCGGCGCCTTGCTGGGAGGTTCAGACGATTCTGGCCTCTCTCAGGCTGTTGCAATCTCTGGTTGTGGCTCCAACGGCTGGTCAGCGGGCTGTTGCCCCGTTGTCGCGTTCGGCCCACTTACTTTGGCCAGGTCTGTCGTCGCTAGTGCTCCGTCGCCCGAACTTGCTGCGTCTTCAGCGTCACGCTCGTCCATGAGCAGCTCGGACGAGTCATCACCACCCACGGGCCCGGTGACGCTGGCATAGGAGAGCGTGCAGTCGTGCTCCTCATGACCGAACCTCCGGCAGCCCCCGCAACGTGGCACACGGCAGTCACGACGAATGTGTCCCTTTCCTCGGCAGCGTAGACAAATGGGCGCTCTTCCCGGCACTACAACAAGGGCTTGCTCGCCGCTTACGTTCACTTGATGAGGCAGGTCATCAATTTTAAGGCCCACCTTCAAAGTGAGGGTCACCAGACGGGTCGTCGAGCCTCTGTCGGTCACGCCGTGTACCCGCCAACGCTCTCTGCTGATTTCAGTCACTTGCCCGTACGCTGCAAGCGCACGTCGCAAATCTTCGTCAAGTACATTGTGAGCC